>NC_051232.1:30260438-30337938 GCF_015220715.1 Pygocentrus nattereri | reverse complement strand
ATACCCAGCCACATTTACACTGGGGCTCAAAGCATTGAATAATATAAATGTGGTTTTACACTGAGCTTCCAGTTTATTAGGCACACCTACCTTGCATCACCTCCGTTGGCCGTTT
Source organism: Pygocentrus nattereri (assembly GCF_015220715.1). Classification (NCBI taxonomy): domain Eukaryota; kingdom Metazoa; phylum Chordata; class Actinopteri; order Characiformes; family Serrasalmidae; genus Pygocentrus; species Pygocentrus nattereri. The sequence continues at coordinate 30,337,823 of NC_051232.1, read as the reverse complement.
TATCAGAAACACCAACGATATGGGTTTACAGTTACTGACTTTAGTACCTCAGAGATCCACCTACCAAAAATATCCAGCCAACAGTAAGACTGAGACCAGAAACTGAGCACTGATGAAGGGATAGACACCAAAGATGAGTTATTTGTGCTTGAAAGTTTGTAGAATTTTTCATATTTCTTCATAAATATGACCTAAAACTTCCTAACAGTCCTAAAAATAGATAAAGAGAACCAAATTAAACAGAATGAGACAAAAATATTACCTGGTCATTTATTTATTAAGGGAAATTACCCAATATTGCATATCTGTGATTGGTGAAAGTGTGTGAACCTTTAGGACTAGTGGATAATTTGAAGGTGAAATTAGAGTCAGGTGTTTTTAATCAATGGGGCGGCCGTCAGGTGTGAGTGACCGCCCTGTTTTACTTAAAGGACAGAGATCTGTCACAGTCTGATCTTCACAACACAAATGTTTGTGGAAGTGTATCACGAACTCAGGATATTCCTGAGGAGCTCAGAAGAAGAGCTGTTGATGCTCGTGAGGCTGGAAGAGGCTACAAACCATCTCTAGAGAGTTGAAACTCCAGCAATCACAGACAGATGGTGTACAAATGAAGGAAATTCAGGACCATCGTTACACCCCCCAGGAGTGGGCGACCATCAAAGATCACACCAAGAGCAATGGCGTGTGATAGGCCATGAGCTCACAAAGGAACCCAAAGTAATTTCTCAGCAACTAAAGCCCTGAAAGCAAAGGTGCACATAGATTTGCCACTCACAGAAATGTTAGATCGGACCATTTTCCTCAGTAAATAAATGACCAAGACTAATATTTTTGTCTCATTTGTTTTATTTGGTTCTCTTTATCTACTGTTAGCACTCTGATGAGGTTTTAGGTCAAATTTATGCAGAAATCTAGAAAATTAATCAAGAAATCAAGAAAAGGGTTCACAAACAGTGAACGTTCAAGCACCACTGTAAAACAGCTTTATACAACCTGTGATATATGAACTTTAATTAACTTATACGGATGAGATTGTAGTGTTTCCACAGCTCAACATTCACACCCGACGTCTGATTTACTTCACCTTCATGGCTGTAATTTAGCTACATCTAACTTGGCAGTGGTTCTAATTAGAATTAGAAGTGCTAGATAGTTAAATATGCCTTTGTGGATTCATTCGGGACACAGTGGGAGATACAGAGCATCACAAATAATGACTTAAGGAATTAGCAAACAAATCCACTGAGAATCCAGATTCACCCACACACTTCACTCTCAGGGACTCGTTCAGAAGCCTATGTTCCCAAAATAAGAGTCCAGTATAATTCTACTGTTAACTCTGAGGTTTAGTTGAAGACTAAATATTTATTAAACTATATGTATTTATGCAACTACTACTAAATAATAATAATAATAATAATTAGTAATAGTGGTAGTAACTGTTAATAAATGTTGACAAAAATGCAGTAAAAATACGGTACATTATGTAGTTGACGGTCATACATGGCAAAAAAGATATGAGAGAGATGGACACAAGGTGGATTTACCCAATAAACTGGAAAAATAGATATTAAGTAATATTCCATCATATGCAATACTGTGCAAAAGTCACGGACCACGTTTGTTTTTAATTTTTTTTAGTTGTCCAGTCAAAATGGCTAGTTAAGTACAAGTTACTCATTTTTAAGCATCATAAAAAAAACTAATGCTTTTATTGCGACATCTTTTTATATATATATATGTATATATAGGAGACTTGGTTTCATCTTTTCAAAGAGATGAAAAGCTCAGTCTTACAAGCTGGCTGATGATTTTCTGAAGTAATCAAACCCATTCAGTGGTGTTGAGGTCTGGACTCTGGGGCGGTCAGTCCATCGTTCAGCTACTTTGTTCGATGTGTCCGTCTCCTTTTCTCAGTGAGGTTCTTTTTGATCAGCTACACGTCCTTTCAGACCCACAGCACTGAGTGGTCTTCTCACAGTGGAAGGATGGGCAGAAACACCTGTGGATGTTTTCAGATCTGAAGCAGCTTGATCTTCTCCTCTCTCTCAGAGATGAAAGCTTTCAGTGCTGTTTATCTGATGGGGGCAGTTTTGTGTTCTACCAGCTCTTCCAGGTGGTTGTTAGGCATCTTTCTTCTAACTTCTATCTAGTCTCCTTAAACGTTTTTTCCTGAAAAATGAATAACTTGTACTCATAAGCCCTTTTGACTTGAAATGAAATAAATGAAGGTGGTCTTGAGAACAACACAGCCACATTTTGCTGTTATTGTGCTGCGTCACCTCCTGCCTCCGCCTGCAGCACTACAGAGTGTATTGAGACTGGCCAGTGAGTATATGCGACCGCAGGGAGCCGTGATAGGAGGCCAAAGGTACAGTGCTGTTCTTCCCATGGAATGCCATCTCTTACCTGAATGCGTTCGAGCACAGGCACGTACTGTGTGTGTTTGTGTGTGTGCCGCCTTAAAGTAGCACCACTGAATGACAGAGTGGCGTTTCCCTCGCGGTGGCTCTGCGATGACAGGCCTCTCTCTCTTCGTGGAAGTTCTCTCTCGTAGTCTGTGGGCTGTTGCTCCTCCAGGAGTGCGGTATGCCATCTTAGTGTCTGCAGAGATGCTTGTAGTTGGATCCAGCAGCTCTGGAACGACAGCTACTGCGCGTGATTTCGGATTTTGGGGAATTGCAGTCGTCCGCATGTCATGACTGACATTATCTTGACATGTTTGGGGAGGAATGAGTCAGAGTCTGTCTTAGTGCGCCAGTCTGCATTTGCATTTGCTGTGCTTTCTTATTTATGTTTGTTTGTTTTTGCCTGTTATGATTGTTCTTTTCTGTTTGCTCCGTCTTGCTTCTGAAACACTGTCTTGGCCACACATGAAGATCCTCTGCCAAAATAGATGCTGTTTTGTAAAAAGGCAGTTTTTAGAAGAGTGCCTGTATTAGCAGTTTAATAGGAGAGAATTTGCAGAGGACTGTGGGTAACACTTTATTACGTGAATCTTGCTGCACTGATGTAAACATGTAGATGTCATATGCTGTCATGACCATTTATATCCAGTAATATAACAGTTTCAATATGATGATAATAATACACACACACACACACACACACACACACACACACACACACATTTTCTAAGCCTCTTCTCCCTCAGGGCCGCGGGGGGTGCGGGAGCATTTCCCAGAGGTCATTGGGCGGAAGGCAGGATACACCCTGGACAGTTCGCTAGAACATCGCAGGGCAATGATGATAATAATAATAATAATAATAATAATAATAGTAATAATAATTTATATAGCACTTTTAAAACATTACAATGCAGCTCAAATTGCTTTACAGTAAAACATCAGAGAAAGAGGAGTAAAAAAAAGGTAATAACAAATAAAATCAACAGAAAAGGGGCTATATCACTAATTATTCAAATTTAAGCTACACAAGATCAAAGCAACAGTAGTAGAGCACCATTCAATCCAGGGGGAATAAATCCAGGGTCATATGAAACAAAGGAATAAAGCCATTTTAAAAGAAATAAAAGAAGAAGCAATATAAACAAATAACGTAATTAAAAAAGCATATTGTCAATTGTAAGCTCGATTAAAAATGAGCATTTTAAGATATTGTTTTTAAATGTCCCCTGAGCCTCTCCAATACTTTTTGGTATATTGAGATGGTTTACATGCACGTAATATTCGGATAACTGCAGATTTCATCACTAATCCAGTCAACACTGAGATAACGGGGAAGCTCCAGGTCTACAAGAGTCGGACATTAATCAGATTTCTGCTTTACAGCCAGCCAATAAACTCACAGAATAAGACGTGACGTAAACATAACACGCTGCAGCTTTTTTTAACATCACGCTACTTTACCTGAAAATATGAAGAATATTTAAATCCTTCATTTCAGACCAGCGTCTGTTTTCGCACATGCTCAGAGAAATCTGAAAGAAATCAGAGGAAGAGTTTACAGCCCTGAGAAATCTGACTACTGAGCTGAAATCCAGCTTCTTTATCTTATTTCTTAATCAGATTTCTAGGTCAGAGTGTGCTGTTTACATGACCATTTGAATAATCAGATAACTGCAGAAATCTGATTATGATCGGATTGTTAAGTGCATGTAAATGCACTCAGTGTTTGTAGTGGACCAGGGCTGCTTCCCCAGATTCCCCAGCTACTTCAGCAGCTTTAACAGCTGCTTTCATGGTGCATGATGTCATGACAGCTAATTAGAGAGCATAGCGTGTGATATAAGCCGACATGACGTCGAACATTATGGCACATCATGACTGTTACTGGTAACACTGTTAGATTACTGAATGAAATCGGTCATGACGGCTCACGACAGCACATGACGCCTGCTGTGGCACGTTTATGCCGTGGTTTATGTCAGTGTTATGTAGCAGGGCTCTAGTAAAGTGTTGCCAGATGCCATAAAAGGCTTTTTACATTGTTGTTTGTGTTTTTTTTCCCAATTTTTCTCCCAATTATCATTATTTTAAGCTATTTAAAGGGCTCACATCCAGTCAAATGAACTTGCCTTGTTTTCTTGATGTAGAATGTAAACACTGCTGAACAATTCAAATGTACTATTCATTCAGTCTGTACACACCGTCAGAAAAAATGGTACTTTGGGTCCATTTTCACTCAAACAATGGCTTTATGGTCCAACTGTGTTCCTTAAATAAAGGGAAAGGTATTTGTATCTTTTCATAACTTAATGTTTTAAAAAAGAACTATACAATATAAAATCCTCAAGAAAAGACAATGTGGGGCCAATATAACTTAAAATATACAACTGCAGTGGATTATAATAGTTATATACTCACTGAAGATGTGCCCTTTAGGGTTCGACCGTGGGAGGACAGTCCAGATCTACATATGAAGCCTGGTTTGAATGCAGTATTTTTGTGATCTCACAACATCAGTGCACAGAAATGTCGGCTAAAACTGCCCATCATGTCCAAGTTAAATGTGATGTTTAAGGCTGGACTGTTTTTTTCAAATGAGGCACAGCCAATCAAAACAGCCTGTATTTACATATCGCTGCTGTCGTAAGAAAACCTTGTATCTCCACAATAGTAACTTTACAGGAGAAGGAAAAAACATACTATACGTTCATTGTAAGTCAATGGAACCAGAATTTTTCCCATGTCATTTTGGGAAATTTTTATGCCATTCATCATAAAATTTGCAAACAATGTAAAGAGTAACAGATCCTTTCAAATTATGGCAAAATCTGAAAAATGCCAAAAATGGAGATACAAGGTTTTCTTCCGACAGCAACGATATACTGGTCTTAAAGTCACAGTAACTAAAACAACTTTCACTGTAATCTTCTAAAAAGTTCATGTTACAATAAATTCTGACTGTTTTTGCTTCATAAAGCCAAACAAAGTTCACAAGCAGTCCTCAAGAAAATAATCTAATTACGATATGGGCCCCTTAAAGTGATCAGCCAGGCTTCGTCCTCCTGCTCAGCTCACCGGAAGCTGTTTATTCAAGGATGAATACAGGATTCCCGAGAGTTTCTAATAGGAACACTTCACCTCAGGCAGTGCTACCTGCTAATAATGACCGAAGGCTGGTTGAGTCCACTTACCATCATGCAAATGAGCTCACGCTAACTACTAGGATAGCCCCACTCGCATTTATTCAGTCTAACATGATTAGAATTTAAGGGTGAAGTGTTCCTGCTGAAGTGTTGGGTATCAGTGATGAGTTTGTATCTTGAAAATTGTATTTATTTTTATTTATTTAGCTTAGAATTTATAATTGGGGCCTGACGAATATAAAAAATTGTCACCGAAACCGCAAAAAGGTTGGGCACCCCTGGTCAAATTGCATGGTTGTGTTGATTTTCTAGGTGAAAAGTGAACAGGTCCTCTACAGAGACGCACTTCTGCACATTTTAATGCACACTTGCTGTTTATTTGCTGAATTTAATATATTAAGAAAAATAAGAAAGGCCTTGTTAAACTTGGCAAATAAAAAGAAACTGCAGTAAAATCTGATGTGTGTGTAGAGGATGTGTTAACTTTAATCCTCGTAAAAAAGTAATGAAATGGGTCATTTGACCGGGGATGTGCGGAAAATGTTTGCATATGACTGGATGAAGGTCAGGTTAACCCCGCATTCACACCGGCAGCGACGTGATGCAACAAAGCGGACGGACGTCCTTCATTTTCAGTGAGAGATGGTGATTTCCGGCGCCAGGAGGTGGCATGAACATTGGTGATACGAAGTGGGCGGAGTCAGCGATGCGACAGAGTTGAACTTCATGCAAATAAGGAGTGAAGCGATGTGGCAATTACCAATCAGAACTGAGCTCTGAGCAGCGTAGTGCGCACTTTATCTCCACCTCTACACTCCATTTTGGGTTCTAGATAATTGTTCTTAGTACAGGTGGAATAATGGCAGCGCTGCAGATAGACAGTAATCACGAAGACCAAATACTGTATTCGTCACAAACTGCCTGCACAGACACGAGGATCAAGTAAAAATAAGCACAAGCGATTCCTCACCAGGACTTTTAAATTTAGTCGGTGCGCCTGTGATTTGTGCTTGTTGTCACTGAAACCATGGCAACCAATGATCAGTTGGAGTTCAGAAACACCCTCAGGCAATGAGCGACCAGCGATTTGGGCGACGAGGCGAAAAGTCGCTGCTAATGTGAACGTAGGGTTAAACTGTGCATGTGAAACTGGGGACCTTGCGGGCCAAAGAGCTGTGGAGATCAGCGTTTACCCTCGTCTGACGCTCTGAATTCATGAAGGTCTTTCTAATTGGATGATGAGCTGAATCATGTGTGTTTAATGAAGCAGTGAGCTGCAGCCTGCAGTGTTTTGGCCGTGAGGACAGGAGCCTAACACGTGCTCTAAAACAAGCTGCTAAATTTGAGACCCCAGTATTGGTCAGTATTATCGGCCAACCAATACATCAGTCTGGCCCTTCTTATCATCTGTGGCTACAGCTGGAGTGTTTAGAGTAGACGTCTGAGAGATTGCGCTGTGTTTGATTAGTGAAACTGGCTGCTCTGTGTTTGTGTGCAGGTTATCGAGGACAGAAAGGGGAGCGAGGTCAGCTGGGATTGGGGATTCCCGGAGCTCCGGGTCCTGAAGGCCCACCAGGTATGAACTTGCTTCAAAAAGCCATGTTTATCAAACAGACCAAAGCTGCATGAAACTGCTAGGGTCACTCAAACAGGCAGGAAATGCTCCTCCAGGCAGTTTCTCCCAGTGATTCACACTCCTCAGGTCTGCAAAGAGCAGGTTCCAGGAGCGATTTACGTCAGCACATAACATCATAGCATCACATTTGCTTAAACGCAAGGAAACATGACGAATCCAAACAGACCAAATAAGCGTGGAAGCTGTTGAGGAGTCTCCTGGAGTCACAGCGAGCCCAGGGAATCTGTCATCATGAGCTGCTAGCAAAGGTTTAAAAATGTGTTTTGTGACTTTACAGCGTCCCAATTCAAGGCCTCAGTTTCAATCTGAGGCATTAGCATTTAAAAATTAGAGTCGCACCAGGGCCAATTTACACTCCGACTATATCTAAGCACTAATCGAAAGGGGAATCGTGTCATTTGAGGCACTTGACTGAGCGCATGGAAATGCATTAACTGACTGCAGCAACTTGTCAGCATTTCAGGGCTATTTTCGGAGAGCTGGGTGAAATTTGGGAGCTTTTTTCCACTGAGCGTCAGACATCAGTTTGATTTTTTTTCTTGAGATGTTTTGGTATATGAACATGTTCATGTTTATACTTTTGTACTTACAGCAACTTAAACAGATTTGGTTAACGTGCACATCCAGTCGCTGCCAAAACACCTCCAGAAGGCCCAGTCATGTTTTTTCTTTAATAACAAACATTTCACTCCAAGTAAAAGTTCTGTTTTGCCGGCTTTAAGAGCAAGTACATTTGGAAAAACTTGGATTCGAGTTCAGGAAAACTTTCTGAATCAGCGTTGGGTAGCGCTGTCGCCTCACAGCGAGGCGGGTTCGATTCCCCGGCCGGGTGACCGGGGTCCTGTCTGTGTGGAGCATGTTCTCCCCATGTCTGCGTGGGTTTCCTCCAGGTTCTCCGGTTTCCTCCCACAGTCCAAAGACATGCAGTCCGGCCGATTGGACATGCTAAATTGCCCCTGGGTGTGAGTGACTGTCTGTCTGTCTGCCCTGCGATGGACTGGCGACCTGTCCAGGGTGTATCCTGCCTTCCGCCCAATGACCGCTGGGATAGGCTCCTGAGGGACAAGCAGCTTAGAAAATGGATGGAATTTCCAGCACACAACAACACAAACAAGCACAAATATTACATGTATTAGTGTCTATTTATTCAAAATTACTTAAACTTTTTATCATTTAATATGTCAATTTTTCAGTTTTTGACATAATTTGAAAATGCCTGCTGTCCTTTACATTGTGTGTGTTTTATGATGAATAGAACAAAAGAAATGAGGAAAAAAGTTTGGTTCCATTGACTTACATTAAAAGCAAAGTATGTTTTTTCCTTCTCCTGTAGCGACACACAGACAGACAGACAGACAGACAGACAGACAGACAGACAGACAGACAGACAGACAGACAGACAGACAGGTTAATCCCATAGACACAGGGATTAAAAGAGCTACGCTGAAGTTGCTAAGATAGTGATGGAGTGCTGCCTCAACCCTGCTGGGTTTGTAAACTGAAAGCACATCAGCTCTTTATTTTTCAAAGGCCATTCAGACATTTATACACAGTTAGGAGCTCGTTGAAGTCCGTTCTGTAGTTAATTGGTCGCCAGTACACTGATTGGCTTGATGTGCTCGGTTCTAGCTCTTGTAAATTTTCTACCATCAGTGTATTTTATAAGGACAGTCTTTGTGTTGTGATGTGAACGGGAACCTGACCTGCCTGTGATGGTGGTCTTCTGCATATTTCACAAGACTTTTTTTAAGGATCTACAGGAACGTTGTTCATGTAGCAGCAGTGAACTGCAGTTTGTGTTTGCTGCAAGAACATGAGGGCTGTTAACTCTTAAGTTTTACAGGTGAATTCCACTGATTTTACAAAATTCCCCCATAATTGAGTTTGAGGTGTAAACAGAGAAATTCAGAGGGGTTCGTTACGAAATGGTTCAGATTTCTTTTACGGTGGTGGTGATGGGAACCAGGGGTCTCCAGGACTACAACAGAAATATAGACATTTACTCTCCAAAACCACCAGTGAGCCTACACATCTGAGTTTATATGGCATGTTGATGATGGAAAATAGTGGAAAACCTGGAATAAGTTTTCTTTGGGGACTATTTTGTCTCACAGCGCCCTGAAAAACCTCAAACCTATCCTAAAACTGTCATCTCAGAAATCAGGCAGTGAATTCCTAACCATTTATGTAGTAACTCTCTGTGAGAAGCTTTTAGAGGTGGACGTCTGGTTCCTGTCACCACCACTGTCAACAGTTCTGACTCTGTCTCTGTAGAACAGAGAACCACTCTGAACCACTCTGTTTACATCTTAACCATTAAATTAAGCAGAGATTTTATAAACCACATTGCCTCCCCTTGGATTTCTTCACAGGTCCACCAGGAATAGGCATCCCCGGACCCCCGGGGTCTCAGGGCCCGCAGGGAAGATGCAACCCCACTGATTGTTTCCACACCTACCACGCCCACCGAGACGATTAGAGCCCACTCTGTCCTTCTGAAGCCTTTCAGTCCAACTCGAGGGAGGATCCGCAAACAGCAAACCTTCCTCAGCCTCATGCACTGACTCAGCAGAAGGAGGTACGACCACCTCGGGAGTTTTGCCAAATCGCTGAATCCTCTCGCATTTCAAATGCATATGCCTTGTAACCAGTGCAACACCACAGCTGTAATATTCAGTTTATTTATTCATTCATTTTGTTTTCCCTGTGCGCGACCAAAAGCATTCCGTCTTTACTCGTTCGCTGGTTTTTCAGGAGTGCAGGATATATAAGCTAGGTCAAACTGAACTCTTATTTACCTCAGCTTCCTTTTGTCCAGCTGAGATGTTATTTTTGTGATGGAGCTATGCAAACTTTAAAAGAGCATGAATATAGTAATGGATATTGTGTAAATATTGTAGCGTGTGTAGTTTATAGAGTATGAAGGATGCTTTGATTTTCATTTTTTCTCAGAGGTGTGGTTTAAAACTGCAGGACAGACACTTTGCAAGGGGAAGGGCGCCGTCGAATTCGCATCTTGATGATTCGAGATGTTCTAGCACTGTTAATTTAACTTAGTCAACATGATTTTGACAGATCAGCCAGTCAGAGCTGGATGCACATTCATAATCTTCATGTGTGGATGTGCAAATTCACTTTCACACTACGGGACCTGAGATTAGAGGCATATTGTGAACGGGCAATATATATATATAATGTGACAGTTGTAGTATTCACTGGTGGTTGTAGCTACAGTGTGGAAGTGACAAAGTGATGCACTGAATTTACTTGAGTATTTTCAGAGTTCAGTGAGTCACTCTTTCCCTTTATTCCAGCTTCCATTCATTTTAGGAGACTCACTTTCAGCTCCTCAAAGAATCTGCAGACACACCTCCAAAGTTCAGTCATCAAACACATTCAGTGGTGCTGAGGTCTGGACTCTGGGGTGGTCAGTCCATCGTTCAGCTTCTTTGTTTGATGTGTCCGTCTCCTTTTCTCAGTGAAGTTCTTCTTGATCAGCTACACAAACATGAGTTGAGATTAATCACAATTAAATGCTTAACCCTCCTGTTATCTCAGAAGTTACTAGCGTCAGGGAAATGTCAAAGTGCTGGTTTGAATTCGGTTTTGCCCCAATGAGATGTCCGTGGTTCTCGCACTAGTTCTTTTAGGTTAGGGCTCTAAAGCAGAGAGAAACGTTACTGAAGATTGTAAAGCCGCATGTTATAGTGACTTCAACATCAACCAAATCTTTATATTTCCGATGTTTTAATGGCTAAAACAGCTCAAGCTGAGCCCAGAGAACATGATGCGTCCAAAATGTGGACAGAACACTGAAACCAACATCAAGTTTATTTCACCTTTACCCGATTGGCTCTATTAAATTAGGAACAGTCATTAAATACAGCGCAACAAAATGATACCAGTCATTTATTTAGAGAAGTTAAACACTGAAGGTGGTCAAACTGACCCCAAAGATAGCAGGAGGGTTAAATAATGCAAGTAACCACATTTAATTTTACTTTTTTAATCATTAGATGGTCCTAATATCTCCTTTCAGTTTATAATTCTTCTGTTTTTCCTGCAGTAATCGTGTTGATGTTTTATATTTAATTCATGTTGAAATCGTATCACTGAACCGAGTTTTGCATTACTTTTTCAGTGGTAAACAGACTGTTGTGGTTTATATTTGTGATGTGTCGGGGTGGGGGGGTGGGGGTTGGGGGGCCCCGGGCAGTTGAGGAGAGCGTTCTTTGTTTACAATCGAGCATGCAGCTGATCCCCCACCTTACGGTCACTACACCTGACTTTGGTGCTGTATGTATATTTTGACTTGGTGGTTGTGAAAGTGCAGGTTGTGGCACTATGAGTCTCTTGTTTTCATCATTTTCACGTCACTCTTTTTTTTATGCCTGTTCTCTTCTTCTGTGGGAGGAAGTTCTTGCTGAGGTACTTGAATCTTTTTTTCCCTTTTATTTTGGGAAAATGCCATATTCATCATCAACATAATCCAAGCAGTTGTACATTTTTACTACATACGCACGAAATGTGTCTTAACTCTGTATTTCTGTGTAAGTCAGTCGATTATTTATTTGTGTTTTGATTTTTGCAAAGGCCTCCGGCTCCTTTTACCGTTTCCGTCTCTCTGTAGATTTCCTATCGTCTTTCCACTGTGCAGTGCTAACGGAGATTTCGGTGGGGTCTTTTGCGTTTGGGGGTTGAGGGAGTCTTTTCAGTTGCCGCACCCCGCGCTGAGCTGGGAGGCCTTTCAACTCCGTACAGAATCTGTCTCTGTTGCCTGGGTGATGAAAGTCTCCAGAGCGGTGGACGCGTATCTGACACGTGTGATCTTCTCCTTTCGGCTCCGTTTGTCTTGTGCCAGGACTTTTCTTTCATTTCTTTTCTGGCTCGTAACGAAGCTTCACTTTCATATTTTTACTTTGTTCTCGTTCATCTTTGAAACCAAAGAGGCAAAAAAGGAGAAAGCAAAGTTTCTTTGTGCTTTAGTTGGTATTGTAAGTGATGCAGCAGTGGAACGGGCTCAGGTCACTGTGGGTTACACTATAATGTCAGAGATTAGAACTATTTATACAGATCTTATGAAGTTTACATCTCAGCTCAGAGTTGACTCGTATGGACATAGATGTACGTACCTAGTTGTTGCGATGTTCGGCCAGGCACGTCAATGACGCCACCATATTGGGGAGGTCAGTATCGCTGCTGATACACTGCAGTATCATTACAGAGCGGCGGTTTAAGAAAGATACTGTCCAAAATGACACAGTTTCAAGAATATTACTCTCTGAAAGTGGGATAGGATTATAAAACGGAGGGAACGCAGAGATCCACACTCCTGTCTGTGATGTGATTGTTGTTCCCCTGGTTTCATATTAAGCCTGCTTTATTTAATAGTCTATTCAGGGGGTCTTAACTTGATGTAGTAGTTATTTATTTACAGTGATGGTTAATGATTTGTAGCTGGGTAAGCTATAGCACTCCTTAATCCGTGAAGATATTCATAATAGATTAATGTTAGTACCTTCTTACGCAAACCTGAAGCCAGATTCTTTTTCAAATTTTCCTGTTCCACCTTAAATGGAGCACCAGAAATTCGAAAGCTGCACCATTTAAGGTGGAACGGGCACGAACAAGAAGCTGGCGAATGAGAAGCCAAGAAGTACTTCTTACTGTGTTTTAGGGGTTTCTTTAATTTCTATGTATTTGTATATTAAGATTAGAAGTGATTCACACAGTGATGGATTTGCTGATGCGTGTGAGTTTGTTTCTTGCGCTAAACTCGGTTTTTTAACGTCGGGTTATAAAAGTTATAAAAACTACCGAAAGCCGTCCGCGCAGCCCAGATTGATCTGTTTGGTGAAAACGAATCCTGAGACTCATCAGTACAAGTGAATTTGTTCACAAGCGGATCTCGACCTCTCCAACATGGCAGATGCGCAGACGTATCGCCTCAGATGGAGAACAACAGACAACACGGCATCTAGGAATGTATATCTATGAGAACGGAGCCCCGCTGGAGACGTCCCATATAAATAAAAGAATGCATGACCACGTCTTATTAATGTGTGGGGACGAGATCATATTAAGGCTTGGGAATGAGATAATTGGCAGGAAAAACGAGATCAGGCCTTACTAAGTTGTGGGCACACATTATTTTTATTTATACCGAATGTCACCAGTGGGTAAATTGTTACTGCTTCGCCCACATATGTGTTCTTTCGTAGCAGCTGCTGCCAAGTTGAACAAGCTTATTTCAAATGTGTTACTTATTTTACAGGCATGTGAAAGTTTACGATAGATCAGTTTAGTCGTGGTGCAAACATGGAGGTAGATTTTCATTTCCATCCTTCCAAGTTTCGAGACGAGCTTTACTCAGACTCGATCGGTTTATCAGGGGGACGTCTGTAAAAAGTTATCAAAGATACTGAGCATATAAAATAATGCTTTGATGATATTGTGTAGCCGAAAGTGAAAACAAAGTGTTTTGTACATGTAGCTGCCGTTATAATCACCCCTTAATTAGCTTGTGATAGACTTTTCCCATTGTTCTCCCAGTGCTGAGGTGATGGAGACGTAGTTCCACCATCCAGACCAAGGAAATGGTTTAAAGACGTTCAAAGGATCTGCTGCCTTATGGTCCGTAAAATGTTTAATAAGGATATGTGCATTAGAAGAGTCAACACGGCGAGTAGCAGCAGTCAGAAATCTAGTTTTTTACAGACAGAACGCAACAGTTGCCTGGAAAACCCACCAGAATCACAGAGATTTGTATTTGGACTGGACTGAGTTTGTCGGACAGCCGCTGAGTTAGTGAAAAAGTAGATAATTTGGTCGTTTTCTAAACAGAGGAGGAAGAAAAATACCATGGCTGTGGTTTTCATGGGAAAATGTATGGCAGTCTAACCCAGGACCCCATTGACACTTCAGCCCAGATCTGTAGAGCACCATTCTGAACTGTTAACAGGCTGACAGACATTCTGGGCCTCGAAGGGAAAAAAGACAACCTGAACATAAATGAGATTTATTCTACAGCATAAGCCGAGCTCCCTCCTCCAGAGAGACGGTCTAATCTAGATTCACGTTGGGAGTCGCTCTCACAAGGGCAACAGGGTACAGTAGAACTGTTTAGCGCCAGTGTAGCCAGCAGTGTTTTATCTGTAGGGAAAGACATTCTAACTATTTTTGCTATTCACATGTCCAAATTTGTAAATAATAATTTGAATATAATAATGATGCCTTTATTTACAGAGCAGTTTTCAATGCAGTGGCAGCTCAATGTGCTTTACAGATAGCTGAGGATGCCTAACAGTAATAGAAGAAATTATAAGTATTAATAAATTTTTTTTATTCATTTACATTTTTAAGGCAGTGACACAAATAAAAAAAAAATACCCAAAGATATATTATATAGAATTACTGACAAGAAAAAACGTAATATTGTTCAGAATAACCAGAGATGCCCAAGAGCTCTGAAGGTGCTCTGATAACACAGTGAAGTAATCTAGCACTGTAACTGGCTCGAATTTTAATGTGGGTTTTACTTTCGCTCTCACATAGACATTTGAAGCTTGCGAGACATTTAAAGCTGCACTGTGTGAGAATTTTTGTAAAAGCTAAAATAAGTAGAGTGAGAATACAAACATTAAAATATGGTGATCGTGAGCTGCTGTGAGTCGCCCTGTAAAGCCTGAAGTAATCATTTAAAAATCACATGGAGTTTTTCACACCATGTTGTACGTCTTTACATACTAACGTCACACACGGACTCGAGACGAAGCTCCAGCGGGATGTTTAGGTCTCAATCTGTGCACATGCCTGTTATTAACGTTCTGTAAAGCTTGTCTTACCTCAGAACAGCTACTACCAGAACATATTTGTGGAGTGAAGATGAGTCAAATGCAAAGTCAAACTCCAGGCCTGAAAGGACACAGCATCCAGTATGACCTTTGAGCTAATTGTCAAACTCAGTCAAGTGGGTCAAAGCAGACAATTACTGTGCAGTGAGCCTTCAGAGGACTATGTAGTTTGAAAGCTCTGCATACATGAATGCATTCTTCATTCAGGTCTGTCTCTGATGGCACTGAAGGACCCTAGTGGTCATGACACTGGCCGTAATTTGAGGTTCATTACCTCTTGACTGTTGATCTAACGCCTGTATCCATTTACAGGCCAAACCAAAGATGCACTGTGGGGTGCTGTGTGGCCTTGATTACAACCTGTCAGAGGTTTGGGGCCGTAGAGGTAGAGGAGCTGTTTCTGGATCATTCGCAGTTTAGCACTGAGTGGTAGGTCAGCATGGAAACCTAATCATCGCTGTAGTTCATACTGCGTTTCCAGTTTATTAGGTTATCTTGTAGTTAGCTTACGTATGTAATGTAGAGTCACTGGCAGTTTTATCAGAAACATCTATAGGTTATAGGTTGCCCTCAGTTACCCCACCCATCACTGGAGAAGGACCACCAACCCCAGCAACGCTTGTACCAGCACACATCCACTAGCAGGCCTTATACCATGTCAGTGTCACTGTTTCGTGATTGGCCCACCACCCAAACCATATCTGATCAGCAGCGGCCCTGTAGTGGTTTCTTTCCATTGATGGGTGAGTTAGAGGGGGGCTGATGAACTATGCAGCAACAGGTGGGCTACAGTCAAAAAACGTAAATCTAGAAAGTTCACCTATGGTACACTGTAGAGTAATATAATGAATTATGTCGCAAAACACTGTTCTGAGCATCTTGATAATATCGGCGGTACTTGAAGAACATTGATACTGGTGAATGAGGCCGTGTTTCACTATAAAATGAGCATAATTAGGCCTGTTACATCGGACACAGTAAAACTACATAATCAATGTTTTAGGTTAATTACATTATTCTTTGTTCATAGAGAAGTATCTCAAAGTCAATATCTCAAAGCATAACGTCATAAAAAATTCAAGCATCTTGACATATTAATAAATATAAGTATATTTTTGCCATATCGCCCAGCCTTAGTACTGATTACACAGCATTTAGATAAATAGATATGTAGATAGACAGACAGATCACATTATTAATCCCAGAGGTAAATTTTTCTTTTTCAAGTTAACTTGAGGACACTGGAGATGCCCCAACTCAGACTTCCAAGCTGAGTCCTCTTACATTTTGAGTTCAGCCTCTTAGTTAGGAAAAAAAAGTTTTTTACATAATTTGAAATGCCTGTTGTCCTGTAAACTCTGTGTAAATTTTGTGATAAATGGACCAAAAGAAATGCTCAAAATGACTTGGAGAAAACTGGTTCCATTGACTTACATTATAAGTAAAGTAGGTTTTTTCCTTCTCCTGTAAAGTTACGAGGTTTTGTTCTGACAGCAGCGATATGTGTACATCAGCCTGGTCTCATGGGATATACTTACCTCTGACCACTTTTCTGTGAGTACGTTTTGCTGCACTTTTGAGAATCAAATGTCCACTGGGGGCGCTAAACAGAAGCTTACACTTTAATGTAACTTTGCGATTATTTTGCCTTTGAAAATGACTGTATTTGAGGTTTATTTTTAAGAGATTATTTTAAGCTGTCAGTCGTCAGCGCTATTTTAATGATAACGTGAGGAATAATTTCAGAGCGCCTGTGATGTCTGCCGGTTCGTGAGTGGGCAGAGCAGGTAGCTAATGCCACCTCTAACACAGCTTCAGGTCCGTAGCTGTAGCTATGTAGGTTTCGCAAAAGTGCAGCAAAACGTACTCGAGGGGATGAATTTGTGGCTCTGCAAAAAAGTGGTCAGAGGTAAGTATATCCCATGAGACCAGATGTGTGTGTGTGTGTGTGTGTGTATATACACACACATCATTATTAATATTTTAGCAATTTTGTTTATTCAAATATTAACACTTTTCTCAGCAAATAAACACAAAATATACAAATAGATTTATGTGTCTTGGGTGCCTAAGACTTTCGCACAGTACTGTATACACATAAACACGCACACACACACACACACACACATATATACACATATAAAATTCTACAGAAACGTCCATTTTTGTCTCCCCAGCTTTTACAGATATATTACACTTGAAAAACATGTTAAGGATATGATTTATTTATATTGTGAAATAAAACAATAAGAGCTTCCTGAGCCATCAATTCAGCAATATTGGTTTCTAATAAAAAATCTCTTATTTTGAAATAAAAATCACACTGATGACATCACCGGACATTTTTTCTGAGGATCTATGGA
The DNA here is from genome assembly GCF_015220715.1 of Pygocentrus nattereri. Lineage (NCBI taxonomy): Eukaryota > Metazoa > Chordata > Actinopteri > Characiformes > Serrasalmidae > Pygocentrus > Pygocentrus nattereri. Next base: position 30,320,417 of record NC_051232.1, on the reverse strand, counting down.
GAAAAGCTACTGTGTCTTTCAGTTCTCAAAGATTTTCTCATTTAGCTCATGACTTCATATGAAGCTTTTAGTTGATGTCACTGGTGTGACAAACTTTATTCTTGGGTAATTATGAAAAAAAAAGATTACAAACGGATTAAATTACATATTTTAGTGGACGTTCCGTGTTCTGTAGCAGCCATTTTTTAAAATGCATTTTTCTGGTGTGAACTTTATCATGTGTAACAGCAGTGACACCTGCAGAGAGACAAAGGTTTCTGTAGAATCACCCACATACGTGTGTGTGTGTGTGTGTGTGTGTGTTTCTTTTAACTCTGTGTGTGTATTTCTTTGTTTGTCTCCAGTAGCTGGAACTCTTCATCACACAATCCTATCAGATGTTTTCTTCTCTTGGGTATTTACTTATGGACGGCTGTGGCATCGCTGGGGTTCAAACTCATGATCTCCTGTCTGGGTGATGGTTCGTTGCAGCACTCGAGCACCTGATGTTACTCAGATTTTGTATGTTTAATACACTGTAGAATCTTCAGCGTGGTCACATGTATCCCAACATCAGGAGGTTGTGGGTTTGAAGCCCAGCAAAGCCACGGCTGTCCACATCTGGCAGCCTTAGAAGAGAAATGCCTGATGGGACTGTTTGATGAAAACAGTCAAGAGTTGGTGGGGAAACTGTAAAAAACACAAGCTCTATATTATTTACCTAAAGCAGATGCAGAAGTAGAAAAGGGAGTGTAGGGAGAACTTTTGACTCAGATAAGAAGTCACCTCCAGTTGAGTTACTCAAGAAAATCTGTGTAATTACTTCATAATTTTAAGCTGAGCCGGATTCTTAAGTTTTCTCCAGTGTGTTTCTGATAAAGTGGCCAGTGGATGTAGACGCCAGGTAGTAAACTGGCAGCTCAGTGTGAGATTACAGACCGTAATCTGGAAAAGTTAGGAGACTGTATCCTGATTGTTACTCAGACTGTATCCATATTTCCATCACAACTTTATCAGAATAGGTGGTCTAACAGCCGCGTTGCTGCTTTTCATATAAACCCCTAGTATGTTTATTCCATAACTCAGTCAAAATGTAAAATAAATAAAATCCTTTTTCATTCATTTGGAGAAATGAATTTCAGAACGAAATCAAGGTCCATTGGTGTTTAGCTTAATTCATCAGTGCTCCCTGATATATTTACAGTAAAAGATGCTTCAATCAATTTCCTACTTAATGCATGTTTGAAACACTGTTTACTGAAACTAATCACGTCCCTAATTTGGCAAAATAACTGACAGCTTATTCAGGATTATCGTCCTGATCCTGTTCTGACAGAACGGCTCCTTGCCGCTCCCATGAATGCTAATCAGTCGTGTTTGATGAGGCTGTACAGCTCCCCGCTGTAAATTCACCTGCTGCGTATTTCATCACACTCGGTTAGAAACTGCGGAAAACAAGTCGTGTGATTAGTTTAACAGCCTCTCAGCAAATGTCAGGTTGTACAGTCCCTTCAGGCATACCTGCTTCCTCAGTACGCAGCTAATTTGATATTTCACACGACGGCAAGTTCTGATGATCGAATGCGGACGCAATCGGCTGCGTCACCAGCAACAAAGCAAGGAAACTGACAGTGAAGACTTAACATCTTCATGTCTGTTTGAAGCTTCAGTGAATATTTTTAGACCTAAATTACATTAAGTTTGTGACAGTAATGATGTAGAAAGCACTGCTGGTCCAAACAGATCTTCTGTGATGAATACAGTGTGATTCAAAAAGATTAATCCGATTTAATATTTCTACAACCGTGAGGCGCCTAGGAACAAATCACAATCCAACTGAAAGAGGGGGTCAGAGTTTCTGACTAGCAGGGGACGATGGCTCCCCCTCCAGTCTGAGAGGAGCTGAGACCCCAGAACGTTCTGCGTTCTCCACGTCAATAAGAGTGAATCCGTCAGAACTGTGCAGCGGGATTTTCATCAGCAGTGAAGCTTCAGCAGCTCGGAGCGTTCAGTGTTGGTTCCACAGCACTGGATGATCTCCGAAATCCCACTGAAAGAGCCGTGAGAGCAGCGACGCCCGACACGCTCAGTCCAGTCTGGGATGAGTTTGACTGTGGCATTGATGTCCTACGGTTGGAGGAGGTTCAGACTGAGAGCTTCTACAGTTACACAATAAACTTTATGCTCATTTAAACCGTTTACAGCTCACTGCATTGATCTGTAACGATTTACACGAGAAGTCGGATGAATCTTTTTGAATCACACTGTACAGCAAACAAAGTTCCTCATACTGATAGCTTTCTTTGCTTCAGGGCGCTGGTAAGCAGGTAGGGATTATGCTGATATGTTTACCTTAGATTTTATGTATTTTCAAACAAAATGTGTCTATACTGAGTGGTTTATTCCCCCGAATGTGTTCAGTTAATTAGCCTTTGCTCAGCTCAGCCCGCCTCTACCGCTCCCCTGCAAAGTTCTCACAGCTTGTGTACAAGCAAATCCTTTGTTTTCTTTTATTTATTATCGTGTCTCCTGTTGTTCTTTTATCCGTTAGAATTTGTGGCAACGTCCGTTTAGAGATAGGACGGATGAATATGTTGATATTTTCAGAAAAAAAGAAATAATGAAACAATGTTTTCATATCTAAAACCTCCAAGAGGTGCTGTTAATACATAGCGTCTTTATTTACTTTCATGTTTTACTAATCTTGGCTTTGAATGTAGCTCTCAGCTTTTGATTACAGTGATTGTATTTAGCATGTTCATTAAAATTACAGACGAAGATGAGGAATAGTTTTATTTATATTTTTGTTTTAAAAGCATCCCTGTAGTGTGATTGAGGCTCAGATTTGACATGAAATAGGGACTGTTTGTAACTTTTTATTTCACACTGACTGTAAACAAAATTCTCATTATTTTTTGCTTTGTTCTTTTATCTTGTGTTAGTTGCTCTTTGATGTAAAAAAAGAACATTTTCATGTTTATTTTGCAGTTATATTTGTTTGATATTTTTTCTGATATTTATTCCATGTAAGCTCAAGTGTAAACACTGCACTGTAGCATTAAATCAACTATATATATATATAAAAAATAAAAGTTTGCCCCATTGGAAAAATGATGCAGTTTTTCTTGCTTGTTTTAATTGTTATATTTAAATAACTATAAATAAATGTTTCCTTAAATATAACATGATTTTGAAACGTTAATAACTGCTCTTCTGATTGAGAGTGCTCTTAAAATTAAGCTCATGATTAACGCATTAATGCAGCTCTTTCATTAAGGATAATATACACATCACGAAACACACTTCACGTTTAGCTTTGTTTAAAATTAATACAAAAACATTAACATTTATTCAAATGTATTTCTTGTCAATCTCTGTACAGCCTTCAACGGCACCTTCATATAATAAATACAAAAGCCATACTTTGGTGTTTTTTCCAAGCAGTAACTTTACCGTCTGACGCTCCCAAACTGGACATTATATCAATATTTCTCCTCTTTTCCTGCAATAGAGAGTAAACAAATGACTTCTCTGCTGCTGAAAACAGAGAATTCATATGAAACTACAATTCAAAACATTTACACAGATGCCCAGAAGAAGAAATCTAAAATCCTCTCTCCCTTTTTATTTAAGAAAGCAAGTTCCGTAAAATCTCTGTACACGCTAGTAACAGTAGATAGATAATAAAATTATCTTTGGCACATAGTGAGGTTCCCGGCTACGAACGGGGAAATAGAAAAAAAATAAGCTCGTTAGATCAATTTTAATTGGAATAAAAAGCATAACTGCACTTCTCTTAAAAACAAGGGTCCGAAAAGGGCTGACAGAAGAACCACTTTGAATGGATGGTACCATTTCTGTGAGATGTGAGTGTGAAGAACCTTCTCAAAGTTTACAGAACCTCTAAATAAGGTTCTATAACAATTAAAGGTTTTCACTAGAGCTGTACATACAACCCGAGAACCGTTTAGGAACCTTTATTTTTAAGCGCGCGGTGAAAAACCTCACTAGATCTGTGACGAGAGGGTCTACACTGCAAAAAATGGTGTGTTGTCAAGTAAAACTAGCTTATTTCTAGAAATTGTTTACTTGTTTTAAGTAGTTTTATTAATAAATTGGTATCTGATATCTAATAGTGTTTTATTAAAAACAGGGTATTAGATATCAGATAACTAGCTAAATTATCTGCCACTACAGAGAGATAACTACTTATTATAATGACCTAAACAAGTGAAAAATGTCTAGGAATAATTTAGTAAATGGGAAATATTAGACATATCAACTAGATTATAGATCAGTTCGTTTGACAAGAGACCACTGTTTGCAGTGTAAGAGAAACAACGAGGTGGATCCAATAAAAATCCTGTGCTACAGGTTTCAGACGACGTGTCCAGGAGATTCTCAGAAAAGCAAAACGGTTTTCCGACGACTGAAAATCAGGTAAGAAACGTTCCAAAATGTTTCTAAACAAAGTTCCAGTTTACGCTGGAGTTAGAAGTTTGTTCTTTTTGTTACAGATGTGGTCAGCACTGGGGGGCCGTGCCGGCACAGAACGTTCTCACTTCAGCTTGAGTGAGAAGGTTGCTGTCCACATGTCTCTCCGTCTCAGTCCACGTCCCCCTCATGTCCTGTGAGAACTCAGTTACCGCCCGGTCCTTTCAGGTTGGAGTCTGTCAGGGCCTGATGTGCAGCACCAGCGCTCAGGTTACATGCAGAGGGGTCGCAGTAGCCAGGGGGGCCAGCTGTGCCGGGAGGCCCAGGAACACCAAGTTGTCCAGGAAGACCTGGTGGACCTCTCTCTCCATCACGGCCGTCCTGACCGTAACCAGGCTTACCGGGCTCACCTGAGAGTGGAAAGCAACAGCAGGTGAGACGTCAAAATTAGATGCTTCATAAAACAATGTGAGATAGTTATATAAGCTGCATCGTCAGTCACATCAAAACCTTTGTGTGAACAATTCATGAGGAATGGAGTAAGAGAAGCAGTCCAGAGTGGCTCGAACAGATTCTTTAGACACTTTGCACTGGTTAGAGTGGCCAACTAAGTGGTTATCTACTAAGAACTTAGACGTAAATGACCCCTGGCTCAAATTTGCAGTCAATTAATGACCAGCAGAATATAACGACCTGTTTTCCTCACGTTTGCATTGGAGTACAAAAAGATGCGGCTCATTCTCCAACATCATCTTCTAAGTTTGTTCTTAAATGTGTTCTTGAGAAAGATCGCCCTTCAAATGGAGGTTTTTCAGAGAGTTACGAAAAAAAAAAACAGAAAAACCAGCAAGACGGCAGCATGAGTGACCAAAGGAACCCACAAATGTATTTTCTTCATTAAAAATTACAATAATCACTGTTTTATCTGAGTTTAATGCTGTTTCAGTGTATTATGGTCGTTTTCTTCATAACAGGCATAAAAAATGCTAGTGTATGCTAACGTCTCAGTAGATAGCTGGCTAAATTTCCCATTTCCACCTTAAATAGTCCAGCAGTTCTGACGCCTAAAGTGGCAGAATGTTACTGCAGCTCCATTTAAGGTGGAACAGGAAAAATCCAACAAGAAGCTGGAGAATAGCTGGCATCAGATTCTCATCACTGAAAATTAGTGGGGGTGATAATAAATAATTTCCCCCCTCTTTGAAGGTGTATGATCCCTAAATGCAACTAAAGCCCAGCAGTGAGTAGCTGAACTTTCCCCTCCTCTGCTGTCCCTGCAGCCGGGCAGGGTCGCCTACAGAGCGGCGCTAGTGGCTGTTAATGAAGTGATGCTCTTTTTATTTGAGGGTCCCATTTCAGAGGGAAGATTTCAACCACTGCCCATTGTGACTCGAAAAGAAGGGGTAGGGGTAAAAATTAGAAAAGAGATTGGGCCTTAATATCCGATTGCTTGGGCCTCCATCTTTAGTTTCACCATGTTTAGTATTGGAGGGAAATCATTCATATAAAAAATTACTTTCATTTTATGTTCCAGTTCAAAGAGCAACATTGTGCCAAACTGCATCACATAAAGAACGGACGTCAGGTTAGGACGCAATAATGATGCACAACTGGCTTATTCACTCAGATCAATCCCATCCAACACAGCCAAAGTCTGGTCTGACGTTTTCTTGTAACCTTGAAAAACGTCTTTACTAATACAGAACTGTCTGCATCCATCGAATCTCAGAGATTCCTGCCAGTGCAGGGCCGTTTATGCAGATAAGAACCTGACTGACAGTAATGGTCAGTGACATTCCCGGGACGCCATGCACTCTAACGAGTCTTCAGAGTCACTGGACTCGATTAGACAATATTTCTAAAAGTCAATCTGCCCAGCGCGGCTAAATGCATCTCCTGCATCATTCTGCGTAATGAATCGAGCTGCTGTGTTCGATTTAGCTGTTGTGCATGAGATGACAGGTCCTATAAAGGCCACCGTATTTTCCCTTATGAAAAATGAAAAACATAGTGAACAGTAGGCGTCTGCAGTGGGTAATACGAGACGAAGTAGGTGGGTAATATGAGGCTGTGACTGTTGATGCTGACCTGGCAGGCCGGGTGGTCCTGGCATGCCTTTGGGTCCCCGCATTGTTGGCCCTCGAGATCCTCTGTCGCCCATTTCACCTGGAATTCACATATTCACACACTTCATCACGGCTGTGTTCCAGTGCCTTATAACAGTGCGTTCATGCAAATGTGCCCGTCAGTTGTTTCTAGCTTCCACAGTCAGGACTGAAAATGAACACCAGGACACTTACACCGCAGTTCAAAAGTTTGGAATCACACCCACTATCCATGAACATCATCATTAACTTGATTATTAGCAATATTTAGTGCAATCAAGCTTTTCTCCCATTGCAGAACCTGGTTTAATTATGAGAACTCACTCATAAAAAAAAAAATGTTAACTATTTTTCTGTACATTGGTAAAAATGAGACATTCACACTTGTTTTATTTATTCTTACTTAGATTTTTAAACATTTTTGACATATATTCTGCTATTCAGATCACACTAAATGAGCCGTAAGTTTCCTGCTCCAAAAATTAATGAAAAATTTTCTGTATTTTCAAACTTTGAACTTTGAAACTGGTCAATTTGACCTGCAACATGACCAGAAGCAAAACAATACATTGTGGATTATTACAAGTATGAGATTTGTGTATATATATATATGTGTGTGTGTGTGTGTGTGTGTGTGTGTGTGTGTGTGTGTGTGTGTGTGTGATTTATTTATCTGTATTGGGGTATTATTTGGGGGTAATTCTTGACTTTTGACTCAACCCATACTCTACATCAACAAAAATTAATAGTGCAAGGTAGGAAATGTAATACTGTATAATAGACAATTGTGCTGACATTATTTTCAGGCAGAACCTGATTATTTGAGTCAGGTCAATTCAGACAAGTATGTTTTGGGGGGCTATAAACCGTAATCTGAGCTCCCCAAACCTTTCCCCACCTTTAGGCCCTTTAAGACCCATTTGTCCTGGTGGGCCTTTGAGGCCAGGGAGTCCTCTTGCTCCAGCTTGCCCAGGGAAACCGCTGTCCCCTGGGGATCCGGGAGGACCAGGGGGTCCAGGCCTGCCAGGCAGCCCCGCAGCTCCGGACTCTGGCCTCCTCAGACTGGCAGCTAACTGAGCCAGTTGCTCTGGAACAGCAAAGACCAAAAGGTGAGCAAACGTGAAGAACCATCTGCCGACATACGAGTTCATGATATTGTAAAAGATTGTTGTTTTTGGTGGTTACAGCTGTATAACTGGCTTTATTTATTATATTACTGTTAAAATTATTTACTAAACCAACTGACAAAGTATAATGAAAAAAAGAAATGAAGGAAAAATGAGTAAACGGGGCTGTGAGTGATGAAATCTATGATAAAAAGTGGCATTTCCATTTTGTGGCATTTCTTCAATGCTCTGCCCAAAAATGCTGAGTAAAAAGCCGGCAGGTCAACAGTGGCCCATTATCCTGTAACTATCTGGGATTGGTCAACATTCAGAACTGATCAACTGTCTATTTTGAACCATAGTTGCAGTTCAAGTTGGAAGAAAAGAAAATAATTTATATTATATATTTTTTTATATTATATCAATTATAAATCACTGATGATATCGCTCCCCACAAGATACATGTGGTCTGCTACAGCTTTGATCTACTTTGATCTTTTATTTTTTGTTTGTAGGCCTTTTTGCATAAATGGTTTTAAGAAAATCACTTTCCAAAAATAAAACCATGTGTCTTCCTCTATAATAAAGGAGCCACAGCTATAGTTCAGCTATAAATGCATTTGGCAAACCATGTTCTATTATATTTTCATGAGCTGATTTTTCCTTTGTTGCGCTTTTCCTGATTTTTTCCGGCCACATACAAAGATCAGAGGACCCTTCCGTGCTTACATGTTCGACGGTAACATCTAGTTACTTTAACTCTGTGGTTTTACTGCAGCAGGTCACAGTGAAACAAACATTTATTTTGAGTCCCATTTACTTGAGCTAAAATTTAAGTAGAATGAATAAAAGAAGGTGAGGAGCTGCACCGTAAAGCCATCTCCTCTCTCTACACCTTTCAGGCACACACCTCTAAATGAAACCTGGGGCTGTATTACAGAAACACATTAACTCTGATATCTCATGTGTTTGGTCTTCACAATGACTTCAGTAGGGACTGAATTTCGGGCAGTAGCTATTCCAGAATAACAGTTCCTCACTTCATAATCTCATCATTGACTCCAGATCAGAAAACAGCATCACACAAACATCCTAACTAGACTAAACCTCCTAAATCCTTTCCTAACTTTAGGATGAACCCCAGCAGGGTCCAGACTTCTGTTTAAGGTCTGTTTCTCTGGTTTTTACGCGGCTGAGTCAGGCAGCGTAGTTCACTACCAGCATAACGAGCTCCATTTATTTCTACTGTAAAACGCGGCTTTCACTGGGAGACGTTTTCTTTTCTAACTCTGTGTTTTAAAAATCTCAGACACTGCTGACTCGAACGCCGCTGTCCCTGTAATGTTGATGATGAAATATTCCAGTGATGGTGGTGAATAATGAGGAGACGGAGCTGAACATGCGTCTGTTTGTTAGGAGGAGTAACGTGCTCGGCTAAAGCGTTTGGGAAATGGAGACTGAAACTGGGGAGCGGCGACGCTCTGATAAACAGCAGGGGGCGCTCTCACAGTGTCTCACAGTTTAGATTTGTTTGATGTCAGTATTTTTTCAGTCTGGTGAAAAATCTTATCTTGACCTCTGAGATCTTAAATTAGGACTAAAGAGAGGAAGTTTCTGTAATGCGGCCCCTGAACTCCAATTTCCCAACATATTCAGCCCTTTAACGGTAAACTGGTCCTCTGGTTCTCGGTCAGCTTCCCAAGGTGGTGATCACCTCTGAAACATCATCATCAGTTTACTACTTCGACGATATCTGATTTCATCGCCCCGTCGTCCAGGCCTGGCACTCTCACTTAACATCCAGCCCTCAGCCAGATAATGCATTGGGAAGGGCACAGATAAAGAGCTTAGCTTTTATTGTGTGTAAAATAGCTGTGAGCAAAAGCTCTGCTTGGTTTCACCATTACTGTCTCCCTAAAGGCCTTATTTGACCAAATGCTCCTTCTCTAGAACACACCAGGCACGCCGTGCTGGGACGTAATGCCGGTTTCACACAAAAGTTACGGCTCTGCGGGGAAACTTTATACTTGCTAAATCCCCACAGCCAGGACTGGGTAAGCATTCAGTTCATGGGATTTAGGATATTCAATCAAAGCTGTTAGAGACTGCTATAAATCCCCCCTCTTTCTCTTTCTCCCATGCTTTGATGTTCCCTCGCTCATCTTTTCCTTTTCAATTTGCGGCGGTAAATTGGGCAGAAAGAGACTACGGCTGTTTTTTTTGGTTTTTTTTGTGAACTCTGTTCCAACGATAAAAGAAATGAACAGAACAGAATGATTATTCACGATTTAAAAGAATCCAGTACTCAGGCTTGAGCAATCGCTCACTGCCGGGCTATGCCGAGTTTTAACCTCCATTTGGAAGGTCTTCCGCATGGAACGCTCGACTGAGTGCATGAGAATTTAGAGAAGGGAACTCGGGCTGGGGAGTAGGTGTCAAGCTCATCTATGTAAGCAGAAAGTGCAGCTCAGCTGATGGGAAAATTAATTTTTCAGTGAAACGTGGATAAAAAAGTCATGAGCCAGTGGAGGAAAGGTGCAGGCGGAGATGGGTGGGAGGGCAAGACAGGGCAAAGAAAAGGGAGGGAGGGAGGGTGAGAGAGAGAGAGAGCACAACAGCAAAGTCTGGCAACTTAAGCAAGATCAGACTTGGTGGAATCAAACAGAATCTTTTATCCGTCACACAAACAAAAGTCAAGCTCGCTCTCTTTCATTTCTCCATGCCGGTCACGGCTTATCTGCTCGCCTGCCTGAAGAGTTCTGACGTCGTGGGTGTCTATATGCAAGTGAGACTGTGCCAGACTTCAAACAGTGGCAAATTAAGGAGGAGGAAAATAGATTTTTAGCTTTTTTTTAATTATTATTTATTTATTCATGCATTCACTTATTCATTTATGTATTTGGCTGCAGATGAGCGAAAACTTTAAGGCTGGCAGACTTACCCTGCATTACCCGCATGCAGACTTGTCTGATGTGCTGATCACTCGGTTCTTTGCCCTGGGAACACACAGGAGGGCTTTGACTCAGACTAAATCACACTGGCAACTTTGACAAGACAAAAAACTGCTTCACTTCAAACCGTCCCCAGTGTATTAACTCAAATAAACTGTCGTGAAATAAATTTTTGAAATGTGATGATGCGGTCCTGCCTGTATGGGTTTTAATATGCAGCAGATTCAGAATAAAACAAAGGCGTTCTACCTTTATGAGTGTCTGTCTGTCTTTTCATCTGTCTGTCTATCTGTCCATCTATCTGCCTGTTTATCAATCTGTCTTTTTATCTATGTATCCGTCTATCTATCTTTCTATCAGTCCATCCATCATAAAATGAAATGCCCATCAATGGCTTTCCTGATCATTCCTCCAGTTGTTATGAGGGGGTCCATAAGTCTGAGACCACCTGTAATGATGTTTTCTATCTGAAGATGCTACTTTTTCATTATAACATAAAGTATTAGTGTAACAATTTCAGTGGAAAGTAGAATGAAAATATTTATATGAATCTCAGGATTTATTAGTATTTGGTGGCGCGTCCCGTTTGGCTTTAATGATGGTGCGCACTCAGTTGGCCTGTTTGAGTAGTTTGTGTAAAATAATCTGATGAGCAGATCAGATCCACTTCAGTGCCTGAACTGATCTTTTTGTATGAAGGCCTTAATGATGCCATGATTTGCTTAGATATTAATAGTGACTGAGAAACAGAGCAGCGTAGTCTCAGACATTCTGACCCCAAAAATAAAATTAATTTTGACACATTTCCCTGTATTCAACAGCCCTTTAACTTCTATTACAAGTGCCTTTCGGATCAGTAAGTTTTCTGTTCTTTTACTTTTAAGTACAGAGGAATGTACCACAGTAGCGGTCAGCAGGGGTGTAATGATTCTCCAAATCCAGCAGTTCAGTTCAGACCTCGATTTCTGAGCCAAGGTTCAAGTCATAGCTCTTTTTTTCCTTTGGGGTTGGATGTGACAGAACAATAACTGATTTACATCGTTTCATTAATTGTGAAATGAAAAATGAGTTTTGCTACATCATGGATGTAATGAGAGCTCGACAGGCTGAACCAGCAGTTGCGTGACATCAAATCCTATTCAAAATACGCAAGCAAGCAAAACCGTTCTCGCGGGAGGAAAGTCGCGCGCACGCATAAAGAACTACTCTTGTAAGAAAAACACACTCGCATGTGAAGAGAACTACTTGCTCAAGGAAAACCACCCGGAAGCAGAAGCTCTCGCGTGCAAGGAAAACTGGCCCGACACTCAGCTGTTCTTTCTGTTCACTACTGAGCTTCTACTCGTGCGATTCACTTTTTGACAGCTGTGCACAGATCCAGACATATGATTGGTTACAAATGATTTCTGGAACTGTGTTGTGATCGGCTGTTTGTCAGTCAGAGCTTTTGCTGCATATAAAAAAACGGGAACAGGACTTTTACTCTAGAAAACGACCTTCAGAGTCCGCCAATAGTGGCGTTAGCCGAAACGCTGCCTGCAATTACTGACTTCTGTCTATGTGAATGTTCAGTAATCATGATGAGAGTGACGCGAGAGTGGCTTTCTTGTCCGATTAGTTCGAAAGCGATTTTGCTCTCTTGCGAATTTTGAATTGGATTTGACGCCATGCAGCAGGTTGGGGTTGGTGGGGAGAGCAGGATTTTGAGATTGTGGTCGTTTGAGATTGTCGGGGTTTCAGTCTCGGTTTCATAGTCAATACACCCCCTAGCGGATACAGATGGAGATCAGAATGAAGAACTCGAGTTTCAGTTTCCTCAAAGAGGCAGCAGACTCACCGCCGGTCCCTGCGATCCACGAGGGCCTGGAGAGCCTCTGTCTCCCTGCATGCCGCGAGGTCCAGGGCTGCCCGGGGGTCCCTCGATGCCAGGCTGCCCACGCGCTCCCTCGGGTCCTCTGTTCCCTGGTTCTCCTGGGTTACCAACCTTAAGTCAAGAGACACACAGTGAGCACACAATGTTCAGGATGTCCATCAACATTACATCAATGATGGGTAGTTGGGTAATTTATTGATTATTGATTTTGCTTAGTCTTTGCTGCAGTGTCTGGGGCCAGTTTACTGTGTATTTCAAAGCTGCTGCTACGCCTACACCCCAGACCTTTTGTGCTAAATAGCCTGTTAGATTGGGTATTAAACTTTATTTGATTCATGTTATTTAAACAGGCCACTGAGGTTTTATTTCCGAATTTAAAATGCCAGTTTGGCCCATTAAAGAGCAAACAATGTTATTTATGTTGTGGCTAATAGGAATGTGCTAGTGCGCTGCATACAGTGTGAGCTTTGGGTTAAAAACAGGCCGAATAAATTAAGAAATGGCCATCGACCAACTTGGCTGTGAAGAAGTCAGAATCACAGTCCACCTTAGAAATTCATGATCATGCTCTCCCACAGTTTACGTGTCTTCAATAAAGGCATGAACACACTACACATCCAAAACTTACCGCTCCCTTTGCTCCAGGCTCTCCAGGAGCGCCCTAAATCAGGATGACAAGAGACAGTAATATAAGTTTTTAACAGCTGTTCAGATTATTAATAGTGTTATTTCTCATAAATCCACACATCCATCAATAACACATCACGTACTACCAGGCATGCAGGACGCAGGGTGATTTCAGGACTGCAAGTGTTAAAATTAATAATTATAATGTGTTTTGAACTTTGTAGGAATTTGAGCGGAGTAAAGAGCTACATGTGCTTGTTTTGAGGTAGAATTTGTACTATTATATTTTTATAATCCGCAGTAGCTGCTCTGTTTTTGTGAACGCTGTGTATTCATTAAAGTGAGCCGAAAACCGGCCGCTTAACTTAAGAATAATCTGACGTACAACTCCATTTCCAAAAAAGTTGTGATGCTGTGCAAAGCGTGAATAAAAACAAAGTGCAACTATGTGCAAATCATTTAAACCCTATATTTCACTGAAAATAGTGGAAAAGGTGTCCTGTGGCCTGACAAATCAACAGTTGAAATTCTTTTTGGAAATCGAGAACACTGCATCCTCTGGGCTAAAGACCACTCAGCTTATTTTCAGTGCACAGTTCAAAAGTCAGTATTCATGATGGTTTAGAGGGGCATTACTGCACATGGCATGGCTGACGCTCTCATCTGTGAAGGCAACATATGCTGCCATCCAGACGACGTCTTTTTCAGGGAAGGGCTTGATAATTTCATCAAGACGATGTTAAACCACATTCTGCATGTATTACAACAGCGTGCCTCAGCATTAAAAGAGTCCAGGTGCTAAACTGACCTGCCTGCTGTCCAAACCTGTCACTATTGATAAATTTTGGTACATTATGAAATAACAAATATGACAAGTGAGACCCCAAAATGATGAGCAGCTGAAATACTGCATCAAACAAGAACGGGAAAACATTGCACAGTCTAAACTACAGCAGCGTCACAGCAGCGTTCCCACACACAGAGTGCTGTTAAAACAAGAGGTGATGAAACAACCAACTTTTCTGGGCAAATATTTTTCAAAAAACAATAAAATTTCTCAGTTTTAACATTTGATATGATGTCCTTTTTATTTACATTCTGTACAGCATCCCAATTTTTTATCAAGCATCAGAGCAGAGCAAGTGGTCTGATGTGTCAGATGTATATACTGTTACTCGTCTCATAGTGTTCGGATTCTGCAAATTAGCTAAAAACAACACCTTGAAAAAAGGCTCATATGTGACATGATTGATCATGCATGACATCATCAATCACGTCACGTGAGCTGCTTAAAACACCTTCCTGCATCCCTGTCTACTTCTCAGTTCTCCTTCAGAGAAATAGCTACTTACAAATTCTCCTTTGTCTCCGGGGTTTCCCTCTGGACCTTGTTCTCCCTAAAACAACATGTGGCACCACAAAGAAACATTTTCCTCTTTTTAATGCACTTTTTGAGAACTTTTAACAACCCTAACTTACAGTAACATGACCAAAATGTCATAAAACGTCTGATTTACAGAATGTAATTTTCTTTCACGGGTTTCAGTATCAGTCTCACCTGTTCTCCTTTCGGTCCAGGTTCTCCAGACTCACCCTGTGAAGACAAATTGATTAAAAAATGTTTTCAAATACAGTTTTATTGATTTTAATTAAACAGCTAACTCATTCCTTTGGTGAGATCATTTACAGCCATGTGCAAAAGTAATATTACAATGATTTTGTTGATTTTTAAAGTGAAGATCAATCCTCTACAGGGAACAAACCTAAATGTTTTCTAAATATGTTTTATGGCTCAACTTTTATTTTTTGATGTATTTAACACATTGTAAGAAATAAATCACAAGATGAAATATACAATTTTTGTACGGGTCACATTTTATATTTTAATATTTTTCCTGTGTGTAAACAAATAAACAGTAACTAAGCATTAAAATGTGCCAAAGTGCATTCTCTGCCCAGTCTCATTTCACCCCTCGCCGCTACCACTCAACCCTATCCCTCTGTTTTGTGTGTTCTCGTCTAGGGGTAGGGTGTCCTAATTTTTTATTGAGATAGAGGGGCAGGGCGAAGTGTTAGGGCTACAGCACTCTCCAAACGGAGGTTTTTAGCTGGCTATACTTCCCGTTCCACCTTAAATGGAGCAGCAGTTACATTCTGACGTCAGAACTGCTGCCCCATTTAAGGTGGAACGGGGAAATTTGAACAAATAGCTGGTGAATATCTGACTTGAAGAATTAGGGGTGTGTGATGATAAATAATTGCCGTCCTCTTTCAAAGTATATGACTCCCTAAATGTAACTAAAGCCCAGCAGTGAGGAGCTGAACTTTACCCTAATTAACAGGAAGGGTTTCTGGTGTGACGGTCGGTCTTTAGTGATTTCCTGAGTGTCCACTGGTCAGGTTCACACAGAATGTAGACAGACACTCGAATCCACCAGTTCCACACGGTGAGAGGCAGATGACGTGTATATCCTCAGCCCCTCTTCATAGGCTCATAACTCTCGACTCGAACCTGGAGACTCGACTTGGACACTCACCTCTGCTGTCACTGCAGACTGGCAGGGTCGCCTACAGAGCAGCGCGAGTAGCTGTTAATGAAGTGATGCCCCTCTATTTGAGGATCCCATTTTAAAGGGAAGATATCAACCACTAAGCCTTATAACTAATTTTCAAGACGAATGCTTAGGGGTAAAATAAGAAATGGAATTGGGTCTTATTTTCACTTAGAAAATCAACAAACCTCGTAATTTGACCATATCATGTTGGCATATGGCTGTATAATAACTATAGAAATGATTTTCCTCTCATAACAACCTCATTCATACTGAAAAGGACAAGAGGACTCTGTTCATTCAGAGTATAAATAACTAAATGCATGTATGTTGTACTTTTATCTCTTATCCTTTTAACTTCTTTTTCAGGGTGTACAGCAGCAGCAGGGGCTCCAGTGGGAGTAAAACTATAAACACAATCACACTGACCTCATCACCACAGCTACTTCAAATGTATGATTGTAGCTGCTGTCCTCATAATTTACATCCCTCTTCCTTTTTTATAGCTAACATCAAAATATGAGTTCTTTTCTCAAATAGGATCGCTTTGAAGTTTTCCTCACCCGCTCTCCTTTCTCTCCGGGCACGCCAGGGGGTCCAGGAAGTCCAGGAAGGCCGAGGTCACCTTTCGGGCCCTGAGAACAGCATTAATACCACATGAGATGGACAAGCAGAATTTTCACTTCTGTGCTCATGTGCTGGACAGTTGCCTCTCGCTGCAGAACTTGGACTTTGGGCTTGAAAGGGAATTTGGAGGGTCAGCTCAGAGGGTTCTGGCTTAGTGTAGTTCAGTGCAGCTGGCACAGCACAGAGAGCGAACACATCCTGTTGTTTTTTTAATCTTTAAAGCCAAAAAACAAAGGCTTTTTCTGCCTTTCGATTCTCTTCTACTTCAAAAATCTGATTCCTTCATGCAACATTGACTTGCAAAGAACAGGATCTAAGCTGGCCATAGATTTTTAGTTTGTTGGTGTCACAAACTAATCAGTAATGAACACTACTGCTCCAAATTCTGTTCTGAATGGACTTTATTCTTTAAACGCTAAGCCATTAAACTTTCAATGATGTACGAGCTGCTATAAATTGTGTTTATTTAAATCGATTAAATAAATCAGTTATCAGGGGCAGTCATGGGCTGGAAGTTAGGGAACTGGCCCTGTGAAGGTTGCCGGTTCGATCCCCAGTGCCGACAGTCCATGACTGAGGTGTCCTTGAGCAAGACACCTAACCCCCAATTGCTCCCTGGGTGCCATGGATTGGGCTGCCCACCGCTCCAGGCAAGTGTGCTCACTGCCCCCTAGTGTGTGTGTATCCACTAGTGTGTATGTGGTGTTTCACTTCACAGATGGGTTAAATGTGGAGGTGGAATTTTCCACCGGTTGTGGGATTAAAAAAATATCACTTAAATAACTTCTGACTGTGTGGTTATTTTCCCAAAATTATATATTTTAATGCTGTGTTATTGCAGTGTCTGGGCTTTTATTCTTATTATCGTCATTATAAATGAAAATGGAAATAGTTCTGGCGTGATGGTCAGTCTTTAGTGATTTCCTGAGTGTCCACTGGTCAATTTCACACAGAATGTAGACGGACACACGAATTCACCAGTTCCACACGGTGAGAGGCGGATGGCATGTATCTCAGCCCCTCTTCACATGCTCATAACTCTCGACTTGGACACTCACCTCAGAGATTGAAGGCTCGACTCAAACTATCACCTCAGAGATTTGTGAATCGACTCGAACTCTCACCTCAGAGACTTGAAAGGGTTAACTTTCCTTTGGCCTGTCTCTTCCCCAGTGACTAACATGTATTAATAAAATCAGACTCTGCTGAGGGTGCAAGAAAAACAACTCCATGTATGGACAAGCAGGTTACAACATATGTTAGAATGTGGTCGGGCCCTTCCTGGCTGCCTGCGAGCACGTGGGACGGGCTCTCTGTGTTTATAAAGAGGGGACTTCCCCTTCTTCTGTGTGCTTTGTGAATAAATCACTCATCTCTCTACGAGAGTGTTTGTTCATCATTGCACCGAGGGCTCTCTGTCTTGGGTCTTAGTGGGATTTGCCGAGCTGGTTTATCGCTTCATTCTCTGGTTTCTGAGGGAGAACACTGTCCAAGGAGACCCTTCCTAACAAGACTCAAGACTCAACTCAAACTCTCATCTCAGATACTCGAGACTCAACTCCGACTCTCACCTCAGAGACTCAAGACTCAACTCAAACTCTCATCTCAGATACTCGAGACTCAACTCCGACTCTCACCTCAGAGACTCAAGACTTGACCTGGACTCTCACATCAGAGACTCAAGACTTGACTCGGACTCTCACCTCAGAGACTCAAGACTTGACCTGGACTCTCACCTCAGAGACTCAAGACTTGACCTGGACTCTCACCTCAGAGACTCAAGACTTGACCTGGACTCTCACCTCAGAGACTCAAGACTTGACTCAGACTCTTACCTCAGAGATTCTTGACTCAACTCTTATCTCAGAGACCTGACTTCAACTCTCACTTCAGAGACTCAAGACTCAACTCGACCTCTCACCTCAGAGATTCGAGACTCAACTCAACCTCTCACCTCAGAGACTAAAGTCTCGACTCAGACTTGAACCTCAGAGACTCGAGACTCGACTGGGACTTTCATCTCAGAGACCCGAGACTCAACTCTGGCTTTCACCTCAGAGCCCTCTTCATAGGCTCATAACTCATTCGATCTCGTGATAAGATGGAATGGAAAAGGCGACTGCAGATTCAGTGTTTGAGCTGGATTTCTGAGCTGGATCATCACAAAGATAGAAGAAAGAAGAAGAAATGTCAGACACTCCACTTTACAATGAGGATTCTCAGAGGAGAGAACGGTCAGAAGGAAACGCAGTGTGCACTGCATCCTGGTGTCTGTCTGTCTGTCTGTGTGTGTGTGTGTGTGTGTGTGTGTGTGTGCGCCGTACACACTCCTCTGATCCCCGAGCATCTGTGAGTGAGTGTGGGGAACAGAGGGCTCTTTGAGACGACAGCGCTTTAAGACAGTCTCTGCTTACTGTGAAAACATTTCTCTCAGGATCCCATTCAGGAATTCTGTCTCCAGAGACCTCTGCTGTTAGCATTCTCCCCTGAGCCATCAGCACATCTCACTCTCAATCTTTTCTGTTTCCTCTGTCACATCCTTTCTGTTCTGGCCCTCTAACTTTTCTTGCTGAAAAAAAAGCAGCCTACTGAATGTGCTCGATTCATTCACCTGAATAAAACGTACTTCAGCTGAACAATCATCGCCAAAAAATAAGCACAACTGTGTTGAAGTAATAGATTATAAAAGATTCATCCCATTTCAAAGCGCCAATTTACAACCGCGAGGCTCCTAGGAACCAATCACAATCCAATTGAAAGAGGGGGTCATAGTGTCTGACTGGCTCCCTTCAGTCTGAGAGATGAGACCCCTGAGCAGAAAGCATTATACTGAGCAGTGTGATTTTTGTGGGCAGTGAAGCTCCAACAGCTCAGAGCGTTCGGCGCTGGTTCCACAGCACTGGATGATCTCCTAAATCGCACTGAAAGAACCGCGAGTACAGCAACGCCCGACACTCAATCCAGTCTGGGATGAGTTTGACTGTGGTGTTGATGTCCGTACAGCTGGAGGAGGTTCAGACTGAGACCTTCTACAATTACATAATAAACTTGCTCAACTAGGCCATTTACAGTTCACTGCATTGATCTGTAATGATTTACAAGTAAAATAAATCATTTTGAAATCAGATTAATCTTTTTGAATCACTCAGCATTTCATACACGTGGAAATGATGCACACTTTCTTTTTTCAGTGTACACTCCCGAAAAAAGAAAATATATTGGTTTGTACTGATAGTTTTGGCTGGCCAGAGTCCAAATTTACACACAAAACTTTAACAGTTAAACAAATTAAATACATATTTGTTGTTAAACCCATTAAAAGCTCAATGTTTTGCCATTTTGTGTGTGGCCCAAGAGTTTATTTCTAAATGATGAATGTGTTGCTTCAGATCATTATATATAATAAAAATTGCATTTCATTCTTAATCTGATTTGAGTTTCTCTAAGAACTGCCGTAATGGAGAGGATTTAGTGATTCTGTGGCTCCAGGCAAAAGAAAGGAATGCACATTTTAAAATTTAGTGACAGATGATGTAATCATTGTAAAAATAAGATTGTTTAACTTATTTCTAGAAATGTATATGTAAAGTGAAATTATCTCACTATATTGTAAGATTTTTTTGCCTAATTTTGCTTGTTCTAAAAAGTGGTTGGTTAGTGTAGTGGGTAACACATCTGCCTTCTACTCTGTAGACTGGGGTTCAATCCCCACCTGGGTAAACACCCTACACTATACCAATAAGAGTCCTTGGGCAAGACTCCTAACACCACCTGATCAAACTGTGTCACTCTGGATAAGGGTGTCTGCCAAATGCTGTAAATGTAAAAATGAGCACCAGTATCTGCCAATAAAGTCAGTTCATTTGGAACAATGTAAAAAATTAATGTAAAAAAGTACTCAGTAGTAAAATTACTAATTCCTTTTCCAGGAAGTAGCAAGTAATGTAATCCCATTAGAATTTGAGAGAAGTAATTAGTAACCTGTAACTGATTACTTTTCTTGAGTAAATATTCCAACACAGTGATCTGTACTATCATTAACACTAGCATCACATACAGTGTTTCTGATCCACTCAGACCAGCACAACACACACTAACACACCACCACCACGTCAGTGTTACTGCAGTGCTGAGAATGAGCCACCACCCAAATAGTACCTGCTCTGTGAGGGTCCATGGGGGTCCTGACCACTGAAGAACAGGGTAACAGAGTATCAGAGAAACAGATGGACTACAGTCTGTAACTGTAGAACTACAAAGTGCAGCTATACAGTAAGTGGAGCTGATACGATGGACGATGAGTGTAGAAACAAGGAGGTGGTCAGAATGTTATGCCTGATTGTACATATATACATACAAAACCTTGTATCTCCATTTTTGACATTTTTCAGTTTTTGATATCATTTGAAAATGCTTGTAATCCTTTACATTGTGTGCTAATTTCATGAAGAATGGACTAAAATAAATTACCCAAAATGACTGGGAAAAAAAATCTGGTTCCATTGACTTACATTAAAAGAGTTTTCCTTTTCCTGTAAAGTTACCATTTTGGAGATACGAGGTTTTCATCTGAAATGATGAAGGCTTTCATCATATGATGAAGACAGTATGTCATCCTGTGACAAGTGCAGCTTTTTTACAGTGGTAATTAATTACCTGGACACTAGGGGGCAGTGTTGTCAGAAGTGAGTGTTATCTATCTTCAGAAGAAGCAGAGCAAATCTTTCTTGCTCTTGTGTGGGGAGCTCTGTACGTCTGTTCTCAATGTGAGGAACTGGTTTGCGTCTGAGCTTCAGACTTTCAGCAGTTTTATCACTAGCGTCTGAATTACTGTCTGCATTTCTGTTAAACTGAAGGGTCAGTTTGTTGGCTGATGGGCAGACACTCCTCAAATGGAAGCACGTCTTTCCTCATTGGTGGACTCTGGATGGACAGACTGGCTATTGGACTAGATCTTTTCCAGACAGACTGAGTGGATTAATAATTGGACGTATCGGTTTCCCTCACATGCAGGTAAGACTGATCGTTTACACGTACTTTGACGACTTTTAAAGGAAAATTTAACAGATTTTTGGAAAATCCCCCATAATTCAGTGTGTGAGCTGTAAACAGAGTGATCTAGAGTGCTTTGGTGTGAAATGGTTCAGTGATGGTGATCCAGGCGTCGCCATGACTACAACACAAATATATAGACATTTTATTTACTATCCAGAACCACCAGTGAACCTACACGAGTCTTCTGAGTTTACATGGAATGTTGCTGATGGAAAAATAGTGGAAAATCTGAAATAATAAGTTTTCTTTGGGGACTATTTTGCCTCACAACACCCTGCAGATCTTGTATCCCTCCACCATAAATGGAGTTTGAGGCCAAAATCTTCTCAAAACTAACCAAAGACTGTTTGCAAAAGGTTGTTGACCCCTGCTGTTCAGGTTTTGTACACTCTGCCAACAAGGGGTCAATGTAGCATTCAGAACTGATAAGAACCAGACGTCCACCTCTAAAAGCTCCCTCAGAGTTATAACCTGAAATGGTTATGAACTCACTGCCTGATGACTGAAACCCATGATACATGATATGCAGGGCACTGTGATGTAAAATAGTCCCCAAAGAAAAGTTGTTATCTCTGATTTTCCACTATTTTACCATCATCAACGTTCCATATAAACTCAGAAGACTCGTGTGGGTTCTCTGGTGGTTCTGGATGGGAAATAAATTGTCTATATTTGTGTTGTAGTCATGGCGACCCCTGGTTCCCCTCACCACCACTGTAAAGACAGCTAAACCATTTCACACCAAGGAAATGTTTCTGGAAACAGGGACAATAAACACTCCACCTGTTAATTTTCCCATTTCCACCACATATTTGTGTTTTGGCCCTGATTTTTAGGATTTGTTCTTTATAAATTGTTAGCAAAAGTCTCTGTCAGGCTTCGGATCTGCAGTAATTCTCAGTGTTTCTTTCCTTTATCTGTTTTAAATTGAACGGCCCGTTGAGAAAATGGCAACGCATGAGACGAGATCTGGATCATGTTTTCTTCACAGCGTCTTTCTTGATAAGTCCATAATCTTTTGATGCTGGCGGCTCATTCCGGTCTACTGCCTTTACGGTTCATTTAAAGAACTCAGGGAAACCAGCATGTGTGACTAAAATGTGTTGCAGCTATTATGGAGCATTTTTCTCACTGTCACTAATCACAAAACATAGATACATGAGTCAAGCCAGCCCTGAGCAGGAAGGTGACTCAGGCCTGTCACTGTGGGTGGGCCTCGGGGGCCCGTATCCGCCCAATTAGATGACTCGGCCCGTCCAAAAATAGTTTGGTTGGCGTATCAATTTTTATAGACTTAATAAAAACAAAACATTCCTTTTTTTGCGGTGGAAAACTCAACAGCTGTGAATCTGAAAAGAATACTTTTTGATTGACAAGCCATTCCAGCCAATATACACATTTAAAAACATCTAAACAAGTAATAACATCTTAAATCCAGCCAATATATCTAATATTTCTCTTCAGGAGATTATTCGCCTGTGTTTATATACTTTTACTTGTTTTAAGTGAATCTATCTCATGAAAGTGGCACACAATATTACTTGTTTTGAGAAACAATGCAGATAATTTAGCTTATTTCAAGAAATAATATTTGAAATAAATAAAAAATATGTGCCATTGGAGCCCTTTCCCTAAATGAAATGACTTAAAACAAGTGAAAATTTACAGGAACAGGTTGAACAATCTTATATTTTTACAGCATCTCATAATGAGGAATATTAGATGTATAGACAAGATTTAAGAGGTCTTCACTTGCTTAGATGCATGTTTTGCGGTGTAGGCTTTCATATTAAGAATGGGTAGCTGCAAACGACTTAGTTCATTGTTTAATTGAGCTTTTTCCAGCATCAGTTCTGTGGTCTTCCAAGTGGGTGATGCTCAGGTGCCTCTGTTGGGGTTTTTACCACTGTTACTGTACACATGTACACATTAGCCCAACAGGTCTTTTCAGTCTGACGTGGACGTCCACAGGTCTTCTAAAGCATCTAAATTACCATCCCATAATAATTGATTCAATACTTCGGTTGGATTGATAGAATAGTACATCATAACTACGATGGTGATTCGTTTGATTTCATAGGCTGACAGAAATCTACAATAATAAGATTCAGATCTGAGGCAACTAATGAGACCAATCACACTTGAACACACAATGAAGACTTAAGCAGCAGAACGTGCCACAAAAACTCTACAAGAGGTACAGCACTTACTCTGGCTCCTGGTTTCCCCATCGGTCCGGTTGGCCCTTGCTCTCCTCTGTCTCCCTAAACAGAAGCAGAGACTGCATGTTAACAATAATATCAGACATGATACTTTAACCCTTTGGAGTCCCAGTCATGCTGGCAACATGTGGCTGGTTCAGGACGTCACAGTATAAAAATAAAACCACACTGAGCATTTCCTCCAACTTCAAACACGATGGCAGTTTTTATTTGATATTGGTAAAAACGTAAAAATGGAGATTTGATGGTATAAATTCAAAAATCATACGTGTGCCTCTAAGTATGCAAAATGGGATGGAGCTGGTGTTGCATCTATCTAAATATTTTTACTATATTTTTGTCATAGGAAGAAATAGAAAAAAAAATGAAAGAAAAAAATATAGAGAGAAAGAGAGACAGAGAGATATTGCACATTATTTGTAGGAGTTGTGTGGATTATGGAGTTGCCTTTTTTGGCATATTTTTCCCAGTTTTCTACCCAATTCAATAGTATCCAATTCCACCCACTAGTTAGGACCGCCCCAATCCCACGACATCACCAGTGCCAGGAGGGTGAAGTCTTCCTCTGAGACCTGTGAAGCTCCACTGCACCTTTTCCAACTGCTGTCATCAGACAGCAGAACACCCGGATGAGAAGACTAAATACCAGTTCTGTTATGCCAGCTGTCTGAGTGATGGGGGGGAGACGGGGGACCGTCTTGCCCACCCAGAGAGACCAAGGATAACTGTGCTGTCTTAAGACTGCCGACCACGGACGATTGTAGGATCACTGGGGATTGAGCTCATGATCAATACTAAGTCCAGGGCTCGGCAACATGTGGTTCCAAAGCCGCATGAGGCTCTTTCACTGCCCTGTTGTGGCTCCACAGCAGAACCAGATTAGTAGGTAATAATAAAATAATCCTCCTCTACAGTAAAATAAAGCTCTGCTGATCCTTCAACTCAGTTTAACAGTAAATGGTCTTAAACGCTGGAGTTAATGTAGAACTGCTGATTCACCCTTTAACCCTGAAGATCAGCGCAGACTGCTGGTCACCATAGCAACACAGACAACAGTCTTGCCTAGTTAATAGCTAATGAGACGGTAAAGAGACGAATCATTTGGAGACGAATGGACTTATTAGTGTTTATAATCACTCCAGCTGGTTTCCTGATGCGTTTAATCTGCAACGAGAAACTGACAAACTCTAAAATGTCATGAAGCTCAAGTCGCTTCTTATTCACCAGCTTCTTGATTGAATTTTTTTCCACCTTTAGAGGTGCAGCAGCTACATTCTGGCACCTCAGGCACCATTTAAGGTGAAACCGGAAAATTTGAACAAGAAGCTGTTGAAAAGTCAAATGTTGAGAGACATTTTATAAGAACCTGTTCTACTTTTGAGGAAAAGTTTCCTGCTGGAGATGCGAGAAAAGCTTAAAGCAGAGCAAAGTAAGTCTGTGTTTTCCTTTATATTTTTATCCTATACTAGTACATCAGCACATAGAGACATATTTACAGCCAAGATAAAATGGATGTAGAGATTGAGATTGACAGGCGGATTGGTGCTGGGTCAGCAGTGATGCGGGCTCTTTACCGGTCTGTTGTGGTAAAGAAAGAGCTGAGCCACAAGGCAAGGCTCTCGATTTACCGGTCGATCTACGTTCCCACCCTCACCTATGGTCATGAGCTTTGGGTAATGACTGAAAGAACGAGATCGCGAATACAAGCGGCCGAAATGAGTTTCCTCCGCAGGGTGTCTGGACTCTCCCTTAGAGATAGAGTGAGAAGTTCGGTCATCCGGGAGGGACTCGGAGTAGAGCTGCTGCTTCTTCACGTCGAGAGGAGCCAGTTGAGGTGGTTCGGGCATCTTGTTAGGATGCCTCCTGGACGCCTCCCTTGGGAGGTGTCACAGGCAAGTCCACCCGGGAGGAGAACCCGGGGAAGACCCAGGACACGCTGGCGTGACTATATCGCCCAGCTGGCCTGGGAGCGCCTCGGAATCCCTCCCAGGGAGCTAGTGGAAGTGGCTGGGGAAAGGGAGGTCTGGGCCTCATTGCTCAGGATGCTGCCCCCGCGGCCTGAACCCCAGAGAAGCGGAAGATGATGGATGGATGGATGGATGGATGGATGGATGGATGGATGGATGGATGGATAAAATGGAAGTAAATACTGTGGCTCCCAAGGTGGACTGATAAAAAGAGTAATCACTCACTGGTCCACCAATAGGTCCAGCAGGTCCAACTTCTCCCTGTTCTCCGCGTTCTCCCTGGTAAGAAACATGAAATATGAGTCAGATGATCTCAGTGTCCTGCCTTTAAATTATCGGGCAGGCTATTACCAACTCACCTGTCTCCCAGCAGATCCCATGGTTCCAATGAGGCCTGGCTGACCAGCATTGCCCTGAAATTAGAACACAACAACTGAAACTAACTACTAGGGGTGGGTGATACAATGATATATCATGTTTATCGTGATAAATTATGCCACATTATTCTTTTTCTCAGTGTGATATGGTCAGTAATTGAAGATCTGCTGATTGCAAACTTTATAAAAATTGAGCTTTAGACCGACAGCATAAAGTCTATAAATATCAATTTATGGTGATACTTTATCAAAAATGGAAAAATCATTGTTTAAAAAAACCAAAAAAAAATAGTTTTAAGCAAAATTATCTTTCAGAATAGTGAGAATTTTACTTTATTTATGACAGATACGTCACGTCCTGTAAATAATATTTTAATCCTAAAATCACATTTTAGCGAGAACTAGTACTTGAACCAAAATTAAGAACAAGTTATAGTTTCTTGTGAACTTTGCTTTAAAATAAACAAGAACATTTTAAAACTTTAATCAATACTGCAATGCTCAAAATAAGACACATGCCTAAAAATTCTTATCAAATGATAAGAAGCCTCAGATGTTTTCAAAGTGGTTCCTTCATATTCAAAACATTGAAACGGCCAACAGTGATGCTCATTTCCCCTAAATCTGACTACGCAGCGCTCTATAGGGCCCTGAGTGGAACAAACCTGGTTGTTAATGGTCTGCGTCACTCACCTTAACACCACCACCTCCCTTCGGCCCTGGAATGCCAGGTAAACCCTGCAAAAACACAGATAATGAATGTCAGCAATACAGTAGAGAAGTACTTGTTCTTCTGCCAGATCTAAACCAAGTACCAATGTCCAATCAGAAGTTTGCTTGGCATGCTATGCACTGTATGTCCTTCTTAAACACACCTGTATACACACACATGCATATTTACATTCAACAGCTGCTTAACAAAACCAGGTAAACTCACACACAATTTCCCCACACAGAACCAAATTTTAATCAATGAAATTATTGATATGCAGATCTATTTGGTTTCTTATTACTTGACAGTCCAAATAGTATTGAGTGCTGCTTAAAGGAACTATAACACTATTCTTATATGCATAAACATATGCAAACTATTTTTGACCCAGTGTAAATTGTGAAGCATTTACACATAAATTCTTCAGATATACATTTACTAACTATAAATTTCCTCCTCATCAATCACTGTGTAGTCACTGTTTTATTATTAGAACTTTTAAAAGGTCTCACACACATTTGATAGCACCACAACTTTACGATCGCGCTGGTAGCTCCTATCTGGACATAAATATAATATCATGAGAACCCCTATCAATCACCCATCTCTATACGTTTTTAGGTTACTTTGTTGCTTCTGTATGTTTTGTTTATACACTGTTTTAAAAAACACATTAGAACAACGTCACTAAACACGGTTAAGTTTTTGTGGATTTGGAGACCTCTCTGGTGGAAATGTGTAACTGCACACAACGTGCGAAAGAACGTTTTTTAATACTTCTCAACGAAGCAAAAATGATACAATTCTCAAACGCAGAACAATGTGGATATATTCTATCTCATCGCAGGCTTTGCGGTGTTTGACTTGCCGCCTCCCTAGTGTAATCTTCTTTTGTGGTATTTTGGTTTCTGGACTAATCTTAATTAGTTTAATATTCACATTGACTCTTTTCAGCCTTGTCAGTTTTTTTGCCCCTTAACTAATTAAAACTACATGATACGCTCAACACGGAAAATAACATGCATACAAAAACATATCAAATAAACAAATTAATAAAAACAGTAAAATAAACTTTCAAGACAGATACTGAATGTAGAGTCGTTACATAATTCATATACATTTGACCTAAAATTCTATAATCAACTTCTGATGCAGTTTGATTTACCTTGCTGATAATTTAGCTCTCAGATACTTTAATGTTCTACAGTAAAATCAATTTTTTTTATATGCAGTTTTATATTTTTTTTTATATATTCCACACTGATATTTCATTTTATTGGACTGTTTATGTGAAATAACTGTTTTAGATTAATAATATTATGCTAACATATGAATCGCAGCATGTTCCTCTAGCTTTTTGGTGTCATGTTGCTCAAGGAAACACTGTTGAAAAACTGTTCTGTTAAAACAGTAAATTGCTGTTACGCTTAATTGTTGTTCTGTATATTTTCTTCCTGTCATCCTGTAAAGAAATGTATAAACTAAACAGCTGAATTTCAGTATTCAGAGTTTACGCCTCAGACTGTAACCAAGTACTCGAGATAGCTAAGAAGCAACAGATCTAATCGGTCAGTTTGGCCACTTCAGTCTTGTACTTTCACAGCTGCGTACAATAAAGTTAATCACGTTTACTCATTCGGCCATCAATCATCACCATTATACGATCCTATTATACGTAACACTTATTAACACTTATTAAAGTGCTGCTAACTGTCAACTGTAAGTGACACAGAATGTGGACCAAACTTACGGGAAGGCCTTGCTGTCCAATTTCCCCAGGAACTCCAGGTTTGCCAGGGATACCCTGTGAGAGAGTGAGTTTCCAGAGTTCAGATCATTTATGACTTAGTTACAACTTCAAATTGCTTTATTTTACACTTCAGTTATTACCGGTTACTATACCTTAGATCCAGGTATTCCAGGAATTCCCTCACGCCCATCTACACCCGGCAAACCCTAAAAATGAGAGAGAAATCACAACGGTTGCACTTTTATCAAAGTCGAGTGTTTATGCGCCAACTTAAAGACAGTAACATCACTGTAACGTACGGCCTTAGCTGTATAAACAGTATGACAATTTATTGCACACTAGTGTATTTATATAAGCAAGAGTACGAGAGGGAGTGTGTTATAGCAAAATTACATTGGCATTGATAACGCACGACCTCGAGTGTCTCTACTGCTTTTATACGACAGTTAAATAAATACAGTAAGAAATGAATAAACTGGCTGTGAACGCGGCGTTTAATATGTTTTAATGTTCAGTTCCTTCCTCCTAATTACAGCTCCTTAACGAGCAGCTTGTTTCTACGTCAGAGTAACGAGCTCCGCCCACTCACTGCTCAGCCGGCAGTTCGTTCTCCAGCTCCTTACACTAAATTCCCAAACTGTCGTCTCCACTGAGCAGCTTTTCTGTTTTTTACTGCTGCAGTTTTATGGCTCAGTCTGATTTGGTCAGACTACACGTTTGGTATTGGGATAATTTCTCACTGATTCCAGGTTGTTTAGCTGTTCTTCTATCACAGCAGCCAGTCAAATGTGACCTTAAAAGTGTCCATTTTCTCTTTGTGGCAAAGTTAAGAAGTAAAAACGTTCAAATGGCTTGAGCATCTCCTACAGCTGTCAAAGTCGTTGCTTAGCAACGGCGTCTCAGTGGAGTGATACAGTGTTTGTGAAAAACCTGCAACGTTATGGTGAAATAACAGCACGGTTAGAGCTTCTCAACCAATCAGCTCGCGTGGTTGGAACTAACTGTTGTATAAATATTATTAATAATAATCATAATAAACTATTCCTACACTAAGAAGGTCCTAATTTTAC
Organism: Pygocentrus nattereri; assembly: GCF_015220715.1. Lineage (NCBI taxonomy): Eukaryota > Metazoa > Chordata > Actinopteri > Characiformes > Serrasalmidae > Pygocentrus > Pygocentrus nattereri. Next base: position 30,291,010 of record NC_051232.1, on the reverse strand, counting down.
CCTCATTATATAGATGTTATATTCCATCAGCAACACAACTGATTTAATATAAAGTTAAGCTAACAAACTAAGGCATTCATAACTGTGTTTATTATGCTTTTCTTGAACAAATAAATTCTTACTGCCCACATAAACAGCTTTAGATATCATTATGTCAAACTAAAACATATGCACAGTACTGTATGTGTACATGTTGACTATTTAACAATGGCTCAATATAAAAGGCCTAAATCCGCCAGATTTTAGACGAGGAGCCGTCTGTGTTTTAACCGGGACCGCTGACGACCCGTCGTGCTTAGTCCAAAATGCTGGCATGTACTCACTCCCTCTCCTTTTGGCCCTGGAAGACCGGTGATGCCTCTTGACCCTTGGGGTCCCTGGAAACAGAGATTATCGTTCACAATCCCAGCTTCACATACATTATCTCTCTACTGCAGTACAGTGATGGACATCAATTCAGCTACTTCAGTAATCGATCTGTCAGACGCTTCCACTTATAATGGTTTTACATTGGATGCATTACAGTGTCTGAAATGAAGAGAATAACAGCAGTGCTCTCAGTCATACATACTTGTTCACCCCTGGGGCCCGTCTCTCCCATCAGCCCCCTCTGGCCACGGTCACCCTGCACCAATGAAACGGCACACATTTCAAATCCAACTTATAGACGCATAAAACGCTGATTTCTGAAGATTTCTAACAAATAAATAATAAAATAATGAAAATAAGCCAAAAATGGTAAAAAAAATCAGGTAAAACAGTTGCAGGCAGTGGGGAGGCAAGAGTGGAAGAGTCCCTGTAATTACTGAATAATAAGCCTTAGAATGTAATAATCCTGACGTTGAACACATATATTCTGTAGCCAAATGTATGTGGACTCCTGACTATCACAACTACGAGTTGTAGGACATCCCATTCCTAACTATGGGCATTAAGGTCGTGTTGCCCCACCTGGTGTTACTCCTAGATGCTTCCATTTCACAGAAATAGCACTTACAGTTGTCTGGGGCATGTGCCACGTTTAAGTAACACTAATAATGATTATAATAATAGCAATGAAAATAATATCTTTATTTATAGAGCACTTTTTACAGTGTTGACAGCTCAAAGTGCTTTAGAGTCAGGTGATATGGCTTAGCGGTAACAGAAGAAGCTATAAGTAATAATTCAAAATCACTGACAATGACTCAAGTTATAAAGATAGAGTTTAACGTGGTGCTGAGTTAAAGAGCAGAGTTTTCAGATCTTTATTAAAAGTTAGACTGTCTAATAAAAGCTCAAAAAAAGAGTCTCTCCAAGTTTTCTGCATTTTGTGGAAGGCATTTGCAGAAGGTCAGTATCTGCAGATCTGAGATCATAAACAGATCAGACATTCAGGAGCTTCGAGGTCATTTAGAGCTTTAAAAACCAGCAGCAGAGCTTTAAACTCTCTCCTAAGTAAGAGCTCTTCAATACGACCCATTCTATAATGAGCGCGGCATAAAAGTCCTGAACGCAATAATTAGGAGGCACGTCCACATACTTTTGGCCACATAGACTGTATCTTCGTAGGCATAAATAATGCATAAACAAGACATCTGATGGACACACCAATTCGTATGCACTATTTTTAAAGCATTAAGTAATGTACAACACATCTCCAACTGCTTCTGAATTTGGCTCTTTCTACCGAAACGTCCGTTTTTGTGTCCCTAGAGTTTACAGTTATATGTTAAGGTTACAATTTATTTTTTATTATATATTTTGAAATAAAATAATAAGTTATTTGAACAATTACACCTTCTTGAGCCTCAATTCAGCAATATTAGTTTTTAAATCAATTATCTGGAATTCCAAGCACCTCAGAAGTGCTCGTCCTCACAGCCGTGTAAAGAGTGCGAGCATATTTTGAGGTAAAAACCACGTTTTTCTGCATTTTAACTGCAATAATCTATACATGACTATATAATATATGATTTAAATAACAAAAGCCAAATGAATATTCTAAAATATACAATGAAAGTTGTGGTCCCCAGGAGTCGTGTCACTGGTGTTACAGCGTAACAAAAAATCTTTCTCATTTCTTTCTTTCTTTCTCAAAAAAGATTCTGAGGTAATTGTGAAAAAATAGAACACAAATGGCTTAAATTGCATATTTCAGTGGATATTCCATGATTGACAACATGTGGTTTGATGCTCTGTAGCAGCCGTTTCGTTAAATGCATTTTTCATTAAAAACGTCTCTGGTGTTACTTTTCTTATGTCTAACACCAGTGAGGATCAGTAACACCGGTGACTCCTATGGAGACACAGACAAGTGGACGTTTCTGTAGAACGACCCATTTCAGACTATAATAATAGCTTTATTATAATAATGACAAGGACAGTAGCCCCCCCTCCCACCAGCTGCTATGTTTCTCCAACAAAACCCAAACAGAGAGGCTTCCTAGCTTAACTTTCTCTTTGAAACACTGTGCATTGTTGTGTTTGTCTCTTTTTAAAAGATTACTCGATCGCACAAAAACAACAGACACATCACTCAATGACAAATATAACCAAAAGTGAAGCCCTTGTGACAACAGAACTTACAGCGGCACCTGCAACTCCCTGAGGACCTGGATCTCCATCGTTGCCTCGAGGTCCCTGCAAGAAAACCAGAGCGATTCACGGTTTTATACTTTTATTACCAAAACAATGCGTCTCCCACGGGGGTACCATTAATAATCTTATGAAATCTTTACTTGCCATCTCTCCTTTGGCACCCATCATCCCTGTAGCCCCTCGGATTCCCTGCGCACCCTGATCAGACAAAACAGCGCTATTAATTTTCTATAATAATCTTTCAGCCTTAGTCGGGCCGAAGATGCAGTAAAGAGGGTGAAACACTCACAATCGGGCCTTGGGATCCAACCTCTCCTGGGGCTCCCTGATCTCCCTCCTCTCCCTGACATATGGAGGAAAGGTTATTTACTCATATTCATAACACCAGTGTAACAGAATGGGGCGTGGCTCTAATGCACATATAAGGCTGCACAATATATCGCTTTTCAGTCGTTATCATGATACTGACCTTTCTGATACAAAGCTGCAATATGCAGTCAATTCTTCTAACAAATCACAAGGTGTACTGTTTGTTTTAGGTGTCTTGACCAATCACAGATGTCCATTCTTACGTTCATGATCAACAGAATAGCTGTTAACCAACAAATCAACGACACACTGTTCGACCGATGCTGTTGGTTAACCCCTTTTCACTCTAGGCTTCAAGCCAAATGAAATACAGCACACTTACTTATTGTTTTCAGTAAACAGTAAATAACAGAAATAGATTATTGTATCATAACAGCTGCTGTAATGACTCTCACTGTGTACTTTAGACTAAACACTGCTGCCTCTCCTCGTCATGTTTATACTCGGTGCGGTGTAACTAGCTCATACCACTTGGTGCAACACCTGCTTTTAGGTAAATACAACAAATCTGTCTTTTATGCGGACATGAATCTGCAAATAGATACATTTCTATTTCTACTCTAACACTTTAACTTGTGTCTAATTTTTATTTCTATGTTTATTTCTCTCTGATATGTGTATGTTTATGTGTAATTGTATGTGTTGCTACTGTAACACTGCAATTTCCCTTTGGGATCAATGAGTTCTATCTACCTGTCTGTCTGTCTATCTATCTGTCTGTCTGTCTCTCTCTCTGTCTGTCTGTCTATCTGTCTCTTTTTATCTATGTCTATCTATCTATCTATCTATCTATCTGTCTATCTCTGTGTCTATCGATCTATCTCTGTCTGTCAGTCTGTCTCTATCTATCTGTGTCTCTATCTGTCTATCTCTGTCTATCTCTGTCTGTCTATCTGTCTGTCTGTCTCTGTCTATCTCTGTCTGTCAGTCTGTCTCTATCTATCTGTATGTCTGTCTGTGTCTCTGTCTATCTCTGTCTGTCTCTCTATCTGTCTCTATCTGTTTGTCTGTCTCTCTATCTGTCTGTCTGTCTCTCTATCTGTCTGTCTGTCTGTCTCTCTATCTATCCGTCTCTCCATCTATCTATCAATCTGTCTGTCTGTCTATCTATCTGTCTCTACATATCTGTCTGTCTGTCTGTCTGTCTGTCTATGTCTGTCTGTCTATATATGACAGAGCTTAGAGTCTAAGATCACACCCAGTTTTCCTACTTTGGCTTTCTTAAAACACATATGGTTCTTTATTAAAACAGTGGATCTATATAGAACCATGAAAATTCAGACACTATGCATGCTTAAACAGTTCTCTGCATGGTGAAATGGTTCTTCAGATTGATGGAGAATGTCTTGTATATGGTTCTATGTAACACCAAAAAAGGGTTCATCTATTGTTACAAGCTTGGCATTGTAAAAAAAGAAGAACTATTTTTGGAATTTTTTTCAGAAAGGTTCTATATGGAACCATATAAAATACATTGTCCATTAATCGGAGGAACCATTTCACCATGCAAAGAACAATGTAAGCATGCAAAGGGCTCTTTCAATGTTTATGGTTCTATAAAGAACCACTGTCTTTACTAAAGAACCCTTGAAGAACCATCTTTTTTAGAGTGAGGTCTGATATACGCAACTAAAGAGCCGAACCTTCTTTGAATTTTAGCACCAATGATCAGCATTTTCAGTTTCTTCTTGATGTGATTGTAGAACGTTTTGTGAGCTTCACTGAGAAAAATCTGACGCAGAATTTCGGAGAAAGAACAGCTTTTAGACTGAGCTGTTTGAGCTACACAGGCGGCGATTTAATCAGATAAACTAAGTGTTCCAGAAACTTGCCTTTAGCTGTCGTGCAAACACGCCGACAGGTTTTTTTTGTTCGTTTGTTTAAATTAATGATTATTAAATTAATGATTATCTCCAGATGATCACAATCAACGCAAAATCTATGAACGTGAAAGACGATCATTACAACTTACCCTTTATTAGCGATTCTAAGGATTGAAGCCTTAATGTTCATATTTATATCTGATTTTTCTTGCTACAGAGTTTTCACAGCTAAACCACTCGTGTTATTGATCGTATCAGTTTTTCTGGGCTACAGTCACTTTAATTCGTTTAAAAAAAACTGGTGAGGTCTTACCTTGTGACCCTGTTTACCCGGTTCTCCAGCCTCTCCCTTCACTCCTTTGTGACCCTTACAGGTGAATAAGATATCAGGTATCTGATTATTACACTCAGTCACAAAACAAACTAGAGAAGAAAACGCAGTGACTGCACATCTTAAGCAGTTGCTAAGTGGCTGCCTAACAAAGGTGTTGCTAAGTGGTTCTAAGGTATCCCAGGTGGTTACTATGGTATGCCTAGTTGTTGTGAGGGTGTAGCTAGGTGGTTGCTAGGGTGTTGCTAAGTGGATGCTATGGCATGCCAAGTGGTTGCTATGGTGTTGCTAAGTTGTTGCTAGCTTGTTGCTGGGTGGTTGCTACAGTAAGCGAACTTGTTGTTTGGGTATAGCTAAGTGCATAACTGGTTGCTAGGTTGTCGTATGGCATGTCAAGTTGTTGCTAGAGTGTAGCTAAGTGGTTGGTAGGGTGTTGTAAGGTTGCTGCTATGGCATGCCAAGTTATTGCTACAGTGTAGCTAGGTGGTTGGTATGGGATGCCAAGTGGTTGCTAGGGTGTTGCCATGTAGTTGCTACACTATGCCAAATGGTTACTAGGTGCTAGTTGCTATTGTTCCTCACATGGTTACCAGGATGTTGTTAATAGGCTTGTATAAACATGGCATAAGTTGGGTTTACAAACTTTTGCACCCTATTCAGTCCTATGAAGGAAAAAAAAATAACAAGTCATTCTACAAAAACCAAAGGTCCAATCAAAAGCTGTATAAAAGCACACCATTCCTGATCAGACCGAACATTCCAGAGTTGGAACCGTGTCCATTTCTCAAAAACTGGAGAAAAATCCAGCAGAAAATGAAGGCGAAGTACATGAATTGGATACCAGTAATGTCACGCAATCAGAAATTTGAATGGAAGATTTTACGTATATTTAAAGCCGGTGTGTCCAATAAACGAAGACAGTCATAAACAGACGTGCTAGTTCTCAACGTAAGTGCTTTCAGAAGTTAGTGTCTGGCTTTTACAGAGCCTGTTCCGTACTTACTTTCATGCCCGGCAGTCCAGGATGTCCAGGCGCTCCGGGTGGGCAGGCATTGGGGCACTGAAATACAGGAGGGAGACGTTAACATGTTTAAGACTCAGATCAGAAGTCACATGAAACATATTCAGATTCATACAGTAGGAACTGCTGTAAATGGGTTTTACCAGCTCCATTGTCCCACCCAGCACTCCTGCAGCACCCTGGAACCAAAGAGGAGCATGTTTTAGGATTATACTTTGGATAGATGAGCAGCACTAATGCCATGACGGAATTACAAGAACCAATCCAGTGGATGTTTCAACATTCAATATAATGTTAATTGTGAAATGACAGTGATTACGGTGCATTTGTGAGTTAGGAGCACATCTTCAATAATGGTCCTAGTAAGAGAAGAGACTAAAGGAGAGGAGAACGTGGGTTAAAGTTCTGAAGGGACTCTGCTTTGAGCTTGAAGGCCAGACACTCTCTTTTAAAAGCAGAACACTTTTTTTTGTTTGTTTGTTTTTTTTTGTTTACATTATTTATGTAGCACTTTTCATACACGGCAGCGATTCAAAGTCCTCGTACACAAACACAGAAAAATAAAACCATTTAATACCATTTATAAAAAAAACTTCCCTTGCCTATTCCATCAGGGGATCAGGCATCTCAGAGCATAATTTTACAAAAACATAATTAAAAGAAAGTTCAAAGTACATAATATCAGGGCCATATAAAAAAATCTCAGCAAATCTGTGGGCCAGTTGTGTTTTCATTTCATTTTTACTGAACATTTTGCCACTGAACGTGCCAGTTTATTCAAAATATGCCAAAACTAAAATAGCAAAACAGGCACTAAATACACATTCAAAAATAATTCTAAATAATAGTAATAATATTTTTATTTATATAGCATTTTTCATGCCAGTGGCAGCTCAAAGTGCTTTACAGACAGGTGATAATTAAGCAATAGGACACGAGAAGGAAAATGTTCTCGCAAATAACACCACGGCTGTGATTTGGTCGCTGTAGATCATCACAGCCGTGATGTTATTGGTGATGACTCACTCCTTGAGTGTCTCTACTGCTTTAATACACCAGTTAAATAAATACAGTAAGAAATGAATAAACCGGCCGTGAACGCGGCGTTTAATATGTTTTAATGTTCAGTTCCTTCCTCCTAATTATAGCTCCTTAACGAGCAGCTTGTCGCTACGTCAGAGTAACGAGCTCCGCCCGCTCGCTGCTCAGCCGGCAGTTCGTTCTCCAGCTCCACACAGACCGACTGACAGTTTGGGAATTCAGTGTTGTCTCATTTTCAGTCTGACCAAATCGGCTGTCGGTCAAATGTGATCTTAAAAGTGTCCGATTTCTGTTTGTGGCAAAAGTGAGAAGTAAAAAACGTTTAAATGGCTTGAGCGTCTCCTACAGCTGTCAAAGTCGTTGCTTAGCAACAACGTCTCAGCGGAGTGATTCAGTGTTTGTGAAAAAGCTGTGATGTTTGCAGAAGGCCACTATCTGCAGATCTGAGATCTTGTGCTGGAACATAAAAAGACAGACACTCTGTGATGTAAGCGGTGCTTTAAGGTCATTTCGAGCCTTAAAAACTAGTAGCAGAGCTACCCTGAATGATACAGGCAGTCAGTGCAGCTCTTTTAAAACCTGATCTGATCTCTCTGTTTAGCTTTTGTTAGTAAATAAAAATAAATAGTTTTACGTAGTTTTTTTTAAACTAACTGCTTGAACTAGACACCAGGTATCTTTTCTTTTTGTGTAACCGCTGACCCACAGATTGTCGTTAGAAGAAAGGAGATTAGAGCGCACACTATGTTGCAGTGCATGCTTTTAATATAAAATTAAAATAACTTTGTGGGCTGAATAGGACTGTGTCAGGGGCATAACTTAGGCGTTATAAAAATTATTTCATAAAGGATGAAAAACAGCATAAAAACATAAAAGCAACTCTGTGTACATTAGATGTGCAGACGGAGAGTGATCAGTTGTTCTTATGGTAACACTGAATGAAGGTACTTACACGAGGTCCTACTGGCCCCCGGGGTCCCACTGGCCCTCTGACACCCATGGCCCCCTGTAAGGCAGGAATACAGCTGGTCAATCATGATCAATAGACTAGTTTCACAGAAGTATCACAGGAATGTAGTGAATATCTCAACAGCTGAAGATGCTTCATAACTTTAGTCTGAAACTACATTCTTAAGTGACGCTCATTAGTCCCACAACGGGGAAATTTCAGCTCAGCATTTAACCCATCTGGGCAGTGAAACACCACATACACTCTAGTGAGCACACACACTAGGGGACAGTGAGCAGCCCAATCCGCAGCGCCCGGGGAGCAGTTGGGGGTTAGGTGTCTTGCTCAAGGACACCTCAGTCATGTGCTGTCGGCTCTGGGGATCGAACCAGCTACCTTCCGGTCACGAGGCTGGATCCCTAACCTCCAGCCCATGACTTCTTCACCTTGACTGTTGAAACAAGTTCAGTTTGGAGCATTTCTTAACTAGAATAATGTCCATGAGCTCTGTTTGTAGAGTCTAGAGCGTTTCTTCTACTGCCCTGTTGTGGCTCCACAGCAGAATCAGATCAGTAGGTAATAATAAAATAATCCTCCTCTACAGTAAAATAAAGCTCTGCTGATCCTTCAACACAGTTTAACAGTAAAAGGTCTTAAACGCTGGAGTTAATGTAGAACTGCTGATTCACCCTTTAACCCTGAAGATCAGCGCAGACTGCTGGTCACCATAGCAACACAGTAGGTAGTTGCTAACAAAACGATTTAAGGCGAACATCTGTAATTTGGAGGCAAATGGGCTCATTTGCATTTATAATCACTCCAGCTGGTTTCCTGATACGTTTAATTGTAACGAGAAACTGTCAAACACTGAAAAGTCGCGAAGCTGAAGTCGCTTCTCTTTTGCGAGCGTCTCGTTCAAATTGTCTCGTTCCACCTTAAATGGCGCAGCAGTTACATTCTGGCGCCTCAGGGAACATTTAAGGTAGAACGGGGAAAATTCGAACAGGAATCTGGTGACTGAGAAGCGACTTTAGCCGCGTAAAAAGTTGAGAGACATTTTACAGAAACTGATCAACTTTTGAGGAGGTTTCCTGCTGGAGAAGCGGCTACAGCTGAGCTAAAGCTTGAAGCAGAGTAAAGAAAGTCTGTGTTTTTGTTTATATAATATTTTTAGCCTTTGCTGGTACAATAACACACACTGAGACATGTTTACAGCCAAGAGACGGTCGTAAAATGTTGTGGCTCCCAAAAAGGTTTGATTTTCGCTGAAAGGACAAAATGGCTTTTCTTAACATTTGGGTTGCGACTCCTTCACTAAGCAATGCGTTACTCCTTCAAGGCTGCAGTTAGTTCAGCGTAGCGTTTCCTTCATATAATATATATAATAGTTTATCTAATAGCAAATGTATCCAGACACCCCTTCTGGTGTCTATAAAGTTTATTTATGCAATAAACAGACAATAAATAGATTTGTATTGAAAATGCAGCACAAACAGAAACAGCCTTTTGCATCTATACTGTAAAACTAAGCGCCACAGAGTGGTTCCGTGTCGCCAAGCGTAGGCTACAGGCTTATAAAGCCCCCCAGCATCGGGCTGTGGAGCAGTGGAACTGTGTTCTCTGGAGTGATGGAGCTCCATCCAATACCTTTGGGAAGAGTTGGAGTGATCCAGAACTGACCTCACTAATGCTCAGGTGGCTGAATGCAATCAAATCCTCACTGCTTCAACATCTACACTCTTACAAAATACAGTTCTTTGGCAAAAAAAATGGTTCTATATACAGCCATTAACAATGTGCATCATTAAAGGGTTCTTCAGACTGATGGAGAATGTGCTACAGATGGTTCTATATAGAACCTTTTTTTAAAAAATGGTTCTTTGAGGACCAAAATGGTTATTCTGTAGTTATGGCATCAAGCTTATAACAACAGAAGAACCCTTCTGGGTGCAACATAGAACCCTTTTCTATGTAAAAGGTCCTATATAGGACCGTCTATGCACATTCATGCACATTTTCCACCAATCCAAAGAACACTTGCACAATGCAAGGAACACTTTAATCAAGCAAAGGGTTCTTTGAGTGTTCGTGGTTCTATACAGAACCATTTTCTTGACTTAAGAACCTTTGAAGCACCGTCTCTTTTTTAAAGGGTGTAGGCAAAAAAAATTCAGGACGGTATGTTCTGAGCCAATTTGCCTGATTTGGGAAACCATGACGTTGTACGCTGGTTTAATCTACGCTGATTGTGAGTGAGCAGCATTTGTAGCTTTAAAAGAAGGATTATGTGGACATCTACAAAAACAGATACTCACAGGGGGACCAACTTTACCAAGCGGGCCCGGAAGTCCACCAGGCCCAGGTGGTCCCTGCTCAAACAAAGAGAGATATAAGATGTTGAAAACACTGGTGGAGTGAATTCATCCATGTTCTGTGGCAGATGGGCTTGTATTAGTTGAGGCAGGAAACGGGAAGAACTTACAGGAGGTCCATCAGGCCCAACACCCTACACAGAAGAGAAAGAGGGTGAATTTAAAAGCGTGTTTTTATAAATAAACTCAGTGCTGAAGTATTATGTACTAATGTTCTGCTCTTTTAAAATAAGCCTGCAATAACACAGTTCTACCACTAGAGGCCATGTTTTTCCCACATGTGAAACACATCACAAGTGTCTGACTTTTACTTCAGCGTTAATATATACGGGTCATTCTCGATGTGCAGCGTGGAAACTTTATGTCTTTATTTCTCCTGTTTCATAGTCGCTCTGCATCTGTAAACCAGCTGAAAAAAACATTTTTAATATAAAACAATATTTTTAAGAGGTCTAACTTGGAAATGATGAGATTCATGTTTAGTTTTTATATCATTAACATCATACTATATTTTTAAAAAAATGTATTTTATTTACAAAATTCAGGCCATTCAGGACATAATTTTTAACACACTGTTTCCAGCTCTATTAAACTGCTTCTTTGGGTCGAAGCTCAACAGAGAGGAAGCGTCTCAAGGCCTGAGAAGGCGAGTCACACTCGCTCACTGTATTTAATTAAATTATTAACAATTTTGTGTATCAGGCAGCTCATAACGTCAACGTGTCACCGGTTTCATGTGTTATTTAATGTGCTATTTAAGGTGTTAATGTCTGGGTGATTAAATTTTGTCAAAATAATGCCATAATATAATTTTTATTACTGATTTTAAATAGTTCACAATGTCACCTGATCAGCTAACGGGTCAGCCAGTTTACAGAATCCTTAGTTTTAACCAGAATGTCACTGGAGTCACCGTCACTGGTGTTACACCACATTCATACAACACCAGCGACTGTAAAGATATTAATGGACATGTTTTGTTTAATTTTGTGATAAAATATATATATATTTTTTTTTTAATGTATACACTCAAACAGGAGAACGACCCTGTTATTATTATTATTATTTGTTTGTTGTGGTGCAGTAACTTCACTCCAGTATTAGTTTGTTGCTGCTGATAGTCTTATAAGATCTTAAATCATCCTGCTGTTACACTTTGCTGTTAACTGTAGGAGCTGACGTTCATTCTTAACAGCCCTATAATTAAAAGTATGTTCCTACGACGACAGAAATCAGAAATGTTTTAAAACTTAGTGTTTACAATCATCACTGAGACGCCGAGACTACTGCAAAAACCGCCTTTACAGTTCGCCTCTGCGCTGTACTCACAGCTTGTGTGTGAATTTTACAGTTTTTATGTGGGAGTCGTTTCAGAGGAACACAGGTTCACACTTACAGCTTCTCCACGAGGTCCAGGTTTACCAGGTTCGCCCTAAAACACAACACAACAATAATAATAACTCCAAAAACGGAATAAACAGGTTATCATCTTGAACTTTAGGAATCAGCCATGTGAACAATCTTTTTGCCTAAGACAGGAAATAATTGCCTCAAAAGTTCTAGAAAAATCTAGAGCCTCTGAAGCGCAGCGGTGTCGTGAGTTTAACAGGACCCGGCGCCGAGGCCTTGTTTTACCCACGCAGATTAGAGGGAATACTGACAGGATTAAGGCTTATTTGTCATGAGGAATTGCTTTGCGCAGTAATTCCCACTGTAATGCCGAGCAACCGGCAATGCATTGGCTGCCGTCCACACTGAGAGTCCATTAGCCGGTCACCTTTGGTCCAGGGGGGCCATCCGGACCCGCGTCTCCCACCGGGCCAGTCAAACCCTGAGAACAAGACGAGCAGAGAAATTCTTAAACCTGTAGACGTTTCAGATAATTAGTCATAACAAGAACTTACAGGGAATGAACTTTGGCCTCTACAGGCGAGAATTCATAGCAATTAGTTATGGACATTGACGTTACATAGAAAACATCAATGATGAGCAATTTAGAGCTGTTTATGTTCAGTTTGTGGCATAAAAAATAGGGCTGTTATAATTGCTCAATTACACTCAATTAAAATTGACCTGCCTGATAAATTTAGGAGTGATTAGCTGGCAATCTGCATGATAATAATATACACCCACCGGCCACTTTATTAGGTACAGGTTCAGTTCTGTTGCTTGTTATCACAAATAGCTAATCAGCCAATCACACGGCTGCAACTCAGTGCATTTAGGCATGTAGAGGTGGTCAAGCCAACTTGCTGAAGTGCAGACCGAGCATCAGAACGGGGAAGAAAGGGGATTTAAGGGGCTTTGAACGTGGCGTGGTTGTTGGTGCCAGACGGGCTGGTCTGAGTATTTCAGAAGCTGCTGATCTGCTGGGATTTTCACGCAAAACCATCTCTAGGGTTTACAGAGAACGGTCCGAAAAAGAGGAAATATCCAGTGAGCGGTCAGTTGTGTGGACGAAAATGCCTTGTTGATGTGAGAGGTCAGAGGAGAATGGGCAGGCTGGTTCCAGATGATAGAAAGGCAGCAGGAACTCAAATAACCATCCAGAATCTCTGAGGAACGTTTCCAACAGTGAGTGAAACTCCAGCAGCACTGCTGTGTCTGATCCACTCATATCAGCACAACACACACTAACACACCACCACCACATCAGTGTTACTGCAGTGCTGAGAATGACCCACCACTCAAATAGTACCTGCTCTGTGGGGGTCCATGGGGGTCCTGACCATGCATCTATACAGGATCATTGCCTTTACTGAACCCCTAAAGAACCATTGTTTAAAGGAGTACACGAAGAAAAATCAGAACTGTCCAGGCTGTGGTTCTGTGGTTATGAATATGAAAGCTGGACAGACTGAAGATTTTGGAGAGAAGTCCGAACAGCAAAGAAAACAAATAGATTCTTCACCAAATGAAGCCTCACGTCTCACTCAAAGTCTAACAACTACCCTGAAGCTCCTTTGGGAAAAATCATAAAAAGAACCAGTTCACTGGAAAAGGGCAATTCTGCTCAGAACCAAGGCTGAGCAGTATGACCATATATATCAGTATCACCACAAATTATGTTATAATACAACACAACTTGCTTCTCTCAGCATATCGTGTACATCCAACTACTGACCAACTGCACGTTTCATCATAAAGAGAGAAAAAGTAGTCAGTTTAACTGGATTCAGCGCCAAATGTTGAATAAAAATGTGTTTACAGCTTTTTGATAGTATTTTTTAAAATATAGCGCTATCGTTTCTTTTTCCGTTGTTCCAGCTGTTTAAAGTATCATGATATTGTATTTTCTCATACCTCCCATCTCTACTTAGAACAGCTGAAGGTAAAACACCACTAACAGATGGCTTGAGACAATTAGAAGCATCATTAAATTAAAGTAATAACCTAATAAGCAGCCTAAAGACCCAAACAGACGACACGGGTGTCGTCAACACTGATTATTCTGATTATTTGCTGATTTTCCCATAATTGGAAAAAAAATTAATGTGCCATAACTTTTGCACAAGCCACAATTTATGTTCTATATTTTCCCCAATTTATTAAATTCAGCTAATAAACCGTAATTATGTATTAAGTTGTGCAGAAGTGTCTCTGCAGAAGACGTTTACTTATTTGCACTTAGAAAATAAACAAAATATGTCACTTGACTGGGGCACCAAAACTTTTGCATGCAACCTTTTATTATTATCTGAATGCAGAAATTAAGCTGCCTTGTTTCTCCCACTTTTTTTCGGTGCACAAACATTAACAGGTGCTTATTAATAAGGTACAGCATTATGTAAATCATCGCAATCAAGAAAAATCACATTTATTTTGTAAACGTACGACTGGTTTCAGTTTTATCTGGTCCAACTTGACAAACGTCAGGAAAACGAAACATCATGACGGATATTGTATATTGTGAAAATGTCTTAAAACACTGCACTTTCATATTTTTGCCATCCGTACTTATTTACAGTTAGTTTATCAATTAATTTATTATATGTACAATATTAACCTGTTAACGGTCACCTCGTTTTATACCCAAAGTAAAGGGGGCGCTGTTCTGGTCTCATTTGAAAGGAAGCACTCCCAACAGTCAGAATAACTGTAGGACTGACTGACTCAGAGTAACAGAGTCTAGAACGGAGGAGTTTATTTCCTCCCGACTCATTGATCTCTAAACTGATCTCTGACTCTTGCCAAGTTATCAGACCTCATGTTTTCGATGACGGTGTCTCTGTGGAGGCGGTGAGGCTCTGAAGGTGAGGGCAGACAGATTTGATAGCGCTTGATTATTTGGTGCTGATGCTGCAAATGAGACGATTGTAACTGCTGTGAATAATCCTGAGATAACGGCCTGTTGCATCACCGCCTTGGTGGATAGTCTGACGTCAACACTTCGATGGTAGTGCTCCAGTATCTGTGTCGTGATCTAGAAAAGGTGGACACTGAAATGATAACATGACGATATTCATGTCACTGTGAATTGATACTACTTTTTACCCAAAATATTGTGATAGTGTTATATCGATTTTCCTTCCTCTGCTAACATCCACTGTAAAGTTATACCATGTTAAATAAACCTAGATGAAACGGGCTAAACGACATGCTCAATCGAGTATGGGATGATAATAATAATAAGTTATTTATATAGTGCCTTTCACAAACCCAAGGTCGCTTCACATAGCATGGGGAAAAAAAACAAACACTAAGCAGTGGAGGAGGAAGAAAAATGTGCATTAAAGAGAAAAGTCTGTAAGTCATATTTGAAAGAGGAAAAAGAAGAGCAGTCCTGAAGGGATCGAGTTAAGAGAATTCCAGAGTTTGTGGGCCATGGCACTGAAGGACCTCCCTCCCAAAGTGGAAGGTCTGGAGCTGGGACAGCAGGTAAGTTATTAGAAGAAGGCCTGAGAGGGAGAGGGAGTGTAAGAGGTCAGCAGTTCTCTGAGGTAGGGGGGAGCAGGTTACGCAAGGCTTTGAAAGCGAGTAGTAAAGTTTTAAACGGGACGGGACCGGCAGCCGGTGCAGCTGAGAGGGAACGGGGGTGATGTGAGCTGAACGCTTAGTGTGGGTGAGAACTCCAGCCGCAGAGCTCTGAATGTCCTGTAGCTTTTGGATAGACTTTACTGGGAGACCAACAAAGAGGGAGCTACAGTCGTCAATACGGGACACAATGAAGACATGAGCCAAAGTTTTTGCATCTTTATCGGTCAGGAACGGTCGAAGACGAGCAATGTTACGTAAATGAAAGAATGCAGTCTTAGTGAGGAACTTGACATGCAGATCAAAATTAAGTGATGGGTCGAGTCAAGATTTCTAACAGGTGCAGGCTTAACGAGCAGGCCATCAATACTAACTAAAAAATTGCATGACTTTGATAGTAAATGTTTAGGGCCAACCAGTAAGACTTCAGTTTTATCAGTGTTCAGCATGAAAAAGTTATTGCGCGTCCAGAGCTTTAAATCAGAAATACAGTCAATTAGGGTACTGGGAGGGGAATCTGAGGGTGTGTGTGTACTGAGATATAACTAATATCATCAGCATAACAGTGAAAGTTTAGGCCATGGCGACGAATGATCTGGCCAAGGGGTGAAATGTAAATTAAGAAAAGTAGAGGTCCAAGAACTGAGCCCTGTGGAACACCACATGTAAACGGAAAGGTGGAGGACTTGCGTGGACCTAGTGTGATAAACTGGTGTCTGTCTGTAAGACACGACCTGAATCACAGTAAGGCTGTGTCAGTGATACCAATAGAGAAAAGACGAGAAATGAGAACATCATGATGATGGAGAAGATAATTAACTACTTGCAGAAGAGATAATGATCTTCTCCAGTCTGCTGATAGTGGTTGAATGAATTTGAGAATGAATTTGACTATGGCGTTGATGTTGTCCGTACAGCTGGAGGAGGTTCATACTGAGACCTTATACCATTACACAGTCAACTTTATGCTCATTTAAACCATTTATTGTTTACTGCATTGATCTGTAATGATTTAGATCAGATGAATCTTTTTAAATCACCTTGTATTATTGGTTGCTAGTAAAAAAAAAAAAAAAAGACTGTAACATGAAAGTGGAGGCAGCAGGACCCCCCAATAAAAACAACGACCTAAAATTGTCTATGAAGTTTACTCAAAGCAAAGACATTTATGTTACAACTGAGGATGGAGTGCTTCACTAAAGACTGGGAGGCATGCATCTTAAAACACCCCATTAGGGCAACTAGCACAAGCAATTTAGGCTACATTCACATAACAAGCCTCACCACTCAAATCAGATTTTTCGCTCAGATCCGATCTCTCTGGCTCGATGGTTCACACTGGTTTAGGTAAGTGATTCAAATCTGTCGTTAACGTGATGAACCGGCGTCCTGAACTGACCCTTATGAGCTCGTCCTACTCAGTACATCATGCGACTGAATCACTGCATCATCAGCACAAACCAACGAGCAGAACGAGCTTCGCTAAGAAGATCATTAACTCTGATCAGCTCTCAGCTTCATTATTAGAGCAAGACGGAGGAGAAAAACGGTGAGATGAGCTGCTTTTCCACCGTTTACAGGCTTTAACTTCTGTTCGGCTCTGTTGCCATGGTAACGCTGAATGATGGCGCACGCGCCTGGTAAAAAAAGCGCATGAATTCTGATCCGAGTCATGTTAAGGTCGTACGGCCATGAATCGGATACGTATCCGATCTAGGGCCACATATGAAAATGGCTCAGGTCAGATTTGCGTCACATTATCGGATTTGGGCCACTTCAGCCTGGGAACGTGAACGTGGCCTGAGAGAATATCGCTGACGTCAGAACAAAACCTTGTATCTCCATTTTTTTTACATCATTTCAAAAAGGTCTGTTCTTTACATTGTGTGTAAATTCCATAATGAATGGGCCAAAGGAAACGACCCAAAATGACTTGAAATGACTGAAATGTCTGGTTCCATTGACTTACATTAAAAATAAAGTACGTTTTTTCCTTCTTCTGTAAAGTTACCGTTTTGGAAATGAGGGGTTTTGTTCCACCAGCACGGATAGATAAAAGGTGATGTATATGCAAGTCTACATTAGGTGTTGCTGTGTAACCCTCAATGTTTGTTTGTAAAATGGTCCTATTAGTAGTTGGATACTACCTTATCTCCTAGATTATCTCCTCTTTAGTGTTTTATATTTCTGCTTTTCTCCTGGAAGTCATGCGACAGTAACTGTTCGATGAGAAAGTTTAAATGAAAAGAATTGCAGCTCCTCGCCCAGCACACCAACTACCCATGAGCAAACACGCAGCAGTCTGAATATCATAGGCAGCTTAGCTACCTGCCATCTGACCTTCTCAAACAAGCCACTTTCACACCCATCATTCCACACCAGGCTGAGGATTTCCAAAGAGAGGCATCCTCTGTGTTCACTGCTCACAAAAAACCTCGCTCATCCCTCTCATTCACCCGCCAAAACCTGATTTCATGAACTTAGAGACGGGAAAGGTACCTCTGAGGGGTCTCGTAAAAACATAATAATATAAAAATATGAAGTAAATCTAATCACGATTACGAAGAGTAAGAAAAACGTAACTAAATCTAGGTCAGAACATCATTAGCACTAATAAAAATGCGTAATAAGTTAAACTCTCTACACAGAACATACTTAATTTTACTGCACGAAGTCTGATTGAACATAATGGGGGAAAAATGAATGTGCCATAACTTTTGAAACATTTTATCACACATTTTTTCCTAATGTATTAAAATGTACCAAATAAACATTTGTTATGTGTTAAAATGAGCTGTCTGTATAGGATGTGTTCACTTATTTACACCCAGATAATCAATAAAGCACGTCACGTTATCAGGGCACTTTTCTATTATTCGAATGTGGAACCTGTGTAGAACCTTCCTTCAGTGCCTGAACTTTAACACCTGCCTGTTTTTGCCGCTGAGGGTAGAAAAGGCTTTGTTTTCTTAACCCGTTCTACCTTTTTCACTGAGAGAGGACTTTAATTAAGTCCAGAGCTCCAGGTCTCCAAGCTCAGACAAAAAGACTGTTGTCTGAGGGAGGAAGCTCTTCCTGGGTTCGTTACTTCAGTCCAGCATGTGAAATTCCCTGCATTTTTGGCCCATTTGTGTAGGACCACCAGCCCCCCTCCAATGCCCATGCACACACAATAAAACCCTCAGTCAGTGTTCCTCTGTCCTTCTGATTATACGCCTATTATATGACAGTGAAAACAGTAATGAGAGCTTCAGTGCCATCAGCCCTCAAAGGAAATTAGCAGCGAAGCACTCACATCAGCTCCAGGCAGTCCGGGAAGTCCCGCAGATCCCGGTTTTCCAGCTTCGCCATCGGGTCCCTGCAGTGTGAAACAATATGCGAGTTACTGTACAGCATAAAGCGGTGAATTAACACCTTAAAACCGCCAAATTATTATTTTATTATTGATCTTGTTTCTCATTATTAGAGACAGTGTGTCGTCCCTTTTATGCAAAAGCTTTGATCTCCGTTTTTATCGTTGCTCCCACTTTTTTTTTTTTACATAATTAAATAAAACTTGGACTGTTTTAAAATATTCAGCAGAAAATGCCGGCCTGGATATCGGAGGGAAAAAATGTTTTCAAAAATTTGATACGCTCCTGTAACAAATCTGTCATGAAACGGCGAACGCTCACTGTGGGCTAGATGAGCGTTTGAGTAGGTCGAGCATGATCACCTGTTTTTAGATTCTCATCTTAATCAGTTAATCAATAAATCAAATCTGTATTTAGCCGTGGAGCACAGTGAGGGTGACCCTCATTTACGGTGCAGCCAAGCCAATATAGGAAGTAGCAACTGAAAAAACATTAAATCTTAAAAATAATTTTTTAAAAATCATAATAGTGAAATTTTGGAGTGAGAAAAATCAGATTAACTCAATAAAACTGTAAAAAAATAAAACAAATTAGAGTGCAGTAGTTTACCATGAAAAAAAAACTAGATTTGTGGTTAAATAACCACGACTATTTATTAAATATTAAGAGTAAAAACAAAAAAAAAACACTGATACTAATTTGTGCACGAAAGTGGAAGAACTTATTTGACACACGCCTCATTATAATATAATAACCATTCAATGTTCTATTTACAGTCACATCACACTATGCTTCTGTTTTATGTTACTGACTACGTCCACAACATAAACAGTATAAAACAAGGCTTCTATAAGCATCACATACACTGCAATAATACAGTGTTTAAAATGTCATTTTAGGAAAATAATCACTTTACAGTCATATTATTCTGCCATCTTTTGAATGAATGGCACACCAAATAGGCATAAACCAAAAGTATTCATAATAAAATGAATAAAAAAAGAATAATAAATGTAAAACAAAAAATGAAAACAGACCAAAATCATATTTTTTTCTTTTTACCTGAGTCAAATAAAGCGGCTGAAGTGATGGGACTCAATTAAAAACAACTCACTTTAAAGCTTAGAGGTTAAAGAAAAAACACTGGACCCAGACTGGCAGGAATTTGAAGTTTGAATATTAATATATCACCAGAAAAAGCGATATCAGGCCACCTGTACATATTATACACTCATATTATACACTCATTATACACTTATAGGGTTGTTTAGTAAAGACAGTGGTAAACAGTTCTTCAAAGGGAGAATATGTTGTATACATTGCGTATATACAACAGCATAACCCTTTTGGGTGCTACACCATACAAAGGTTCTGCACAGAACCAAACACAACATCAATCTGAAGAACCGTTCCACTAAGCATGCAAATGGTTCTTGGAGTGTCCGTGGTTCTATATAGAGCCATTGTCTTTACTAAAGAATCCTTAAAGAATCAGCTACAGTCAAGATGGGCACAAATGAACCGTGTTCACTCAATGCTGGGGATTTTGCTGCCCAGTCTTTTTGAAAGAATGTAAAAGAACAACTTGAAGAGAACTCAAGTGTTTAGCTGGTGCTGGTACTCACAGCTGAGCCATCTTCTCCATCTTCACCTCTATCCCCCTGAAAACATTCATAGCAGTTGGTTAGAGTGGGTCATGTGGAGTTATGTACAGTAGGTCACTGATTAAAAAGGAATTTTACTGATTTTTCAAAAATATGTCCACGTAATTAAACTGTCAAACTGAGTCGTTCAGAGCGGTTTGGTGTGAAATGCTGTTCTAGAGAAACTTACAGTCAGAACTGTTCACAGTGGTGGTGATAGGAACCAGACGTCCACCTCTGAAAGCTCCCTCACAGAAGGTTACTACATTCAGTGGTTATGAATTCACTGCCAGATGTCTGAGACACTGTTTTATGATGACTTTGAGAACTTAAACTCCATTTATGGCGGAGGGATACATGATATGAAGGGTGTTCTGAGGCAAAATAGTCCCCAAAGGAAACTTATTATTTCAGATTTTCCACTATTTTTCCATCATTTACATTTCATATAAACTCGTGTAGGTTCACTGGTGGTTCTGGATAGTAAATAAAATGCCTATATTTGCATTGCAGTCATGGCGACCCCTGGTTCCTATCACCACCACTGTAAAGACATCTGAACCATTTCACACCAAAACACTCTGAATCCCTCTGTTTAATTATGCAGAAACACTGAAATCCCCCTTTAAAATGGTGCAGCAGTAGATTACAGAGCAGTGAACTCACAGAAATCCCATCGATTCCCGGGACTCCAGCAGGTCCTGGTGGGCCAGCTGGTCCTCCGTTCCTCTGTTAAGAACCAAAAGCTTGCATTACTGGACACTTCACCTGCTGTGAGCAGGCCTAGTGCAAGCCAGGAGAACAAGAAGCATCCCAAACCACATTCTAGCATACTTAACAGTGTACAGCATCGTTAGTATAGCATGCACAGTACAGTAGAATGCAGATGTGGACACAGCCATTGACTCACTTACTATGAAGAGGCAGCTTTCAAAGGAATGCTCGCACTTGACAGCCAGTGGAGTGGGCAATATAGCCATATTTAATCATCATCATGATAAACAATGCCACAATATGCATTTCTGACCATATTGTCAGCACATAATTAGCATATACAACAGCATAAATAGTCCTGTTTAACTGAATTTAGAGCTGTACAGGGTATGAAACGTCAAATAGAAATCACTAAATATTCTGAAATATTCCAAATAAAACGTTTTTGACAGTTTTGTAACAGTAGGCACTGCTGGGGCTTTTTCACCTAACTTAGCAATAATAGCTGTTTGTGATAAAATATTTTCAAATATCATGATATTGTACTTTTGCCATATCACCCACCCCTATAGATAATCCAACTGCAGGTTAAGCGTGTTATCTGATTAAACTAACACACTATCACACAGCAAGTTGGCAGGCATGCATAACACTATTTAAAGTAGTGATGGGAGTCGATTCCCACAGAGTCGATTCTTCGAACCTAACAGGTCTCTTAGCCTGAGTCGACTCTTCGGCAACGACTGCCAGAGTCGAAATGCTTGGAGTCGACTCTCCGGCTCCGTGCTTTTTCATGGTAATTGTTTTGGGGGGGCATTTTTTCCGGAGATCCAGTAAAAAGCCTGAGTTTGAGGAGTGTAAATGTGTTAAATTGGCAGTTTTAAACAGCGCTAAGGCTGTAAAACCAAACTCTGTTCACAGAAACGATTTCGGATCCGTCCTGAACCGAAGCTCTGCATTTTCCTCAGGATTTGAGGCGCGATAAACACTTATTAAAAACCGGACAGGAAATAATAAGTGTTTTTCACAAAGCTTTGTGGAAAAGAGGATGAAGCTCAGATTTGTCTTATTTATCTTACCTGCTTCGTATGCAACTTTCCGTTCCACCTTAAATGGCGCTGCATTACATTGTGGCGCCAGCGCACCGCTAAGGTATCTGCTGCACCATTTAAGGTGGACCGGAAAAGTCGAACGCGAAGCCGAGTTCAGCTCTGTGAAAAGATGAACAAAGTAAAATCCACCTTTCTATTTTTCTAAGAACTGAAAATGAATCGAAAACGAAAAAAAGTTCCTTTAAAATAATTCGGACTACAGTAACGTTAGTTAGCTAGTCATTCTCTCAGATCGTTTGCATTAACGGTAACTAGTTTCTTCTTTTTTTTTTAAAAAAGCTGAACTAATTCCATCTATATTATATGTATCGACTCTAAAACGGGGTGAACGATGGCTTAATAATGGAAAATGGAGAAAAATCTGCGTTTTGTTCGAAAAAAACGCGTTTTCTTGTTATGAGGTAATTCGTTAATTAGCAGAACTACCGTTAGCTAACTAGTTAGCTTAGCTAGGCTATCATGCTTATTTATGAAGGCCACTGTAGCATTAGCGTTAATAAAAGGGAATTTCGCCGATTTTATTTCAAAATTCCCACTTTAGATAAACTGCTAAGATGTAAACACACTAATTTAGAGCGGTTTGGTGTGAAACGGTCCGGTCTACAGAAACTTACAGTCAGAACCGTTCACAGTGGCGGTGATAGGAACCAGACGTCCACCTCTAAAAGCTCCTCACAGAAAGGCACTAGGTAACTTCGCGTTACATGAAATGGTTATGGAAACGAAGCCTGACGTCCGAGACGCCGTTTCACACCAAACCACTCGAATAAACACAGATTTATGCGGGAATTTTGAAAACTCGGTGGTGCTCCACTTTAAGTAGGACCTTCTAAAGGATTCTCTTCCTAAAGAAATCGAGGTAAAATGATGGTAAAACATGCGTATTCACCTCAAACTCGGCTTCGTCTGTCTGTGGAAAAAGCAGAGTAGAGCGCGGAAGGTGAGTTTACCTGAGCTGAGGTGATGAGCGCTATTCCCAACAGAAGCAGCCCGCGCAGACTCCAGGCGCGAGCCATCGTCATCTTCCCGGTGTCTGGGTCTGGGAGCTGAGCAGACGGACCCCCGACCAGACCAGACCACCCAACCAAAACCGATTCAACCCACTCTTAGACAGGGGCCATAATCTCGGAGCCCTCGTGAATATTCATGAGTGGGAGGTAACGAGCGGCCAGGGGCGTGGTTATGTCCCAAACTGACCTCTCCTTTCAAAACAAGACTGGCCAGAGATTCAGTTGTTCCCCATATTTACATACAACTTCATTCCACAGGGTCCCTAAAACAGGGCTGTCCTACATTCTCTCACAACTGACCATGGGATGCGGGTTAAAGGGGTATTCCACCGAAATTTCTGCCTTTCAGTCACTGAGATTCTATGCAGAGTTTAAAGCACATTTACTATCTAAAACCACCAGTGAAGCCACAGTCCTCTGAGTTTATATGGAACGTTGATGATGGAAAATAGTGGAAAATCTGAAATAATTAGTTTCCTTTGGGGACTATTTTGCCTCACAGCGCCCTGCATGTCATGTATCCCTCCACCATGCATGGAGGCGAAGTTCTCAAGCGGTGTTATCACCCTTAGCGGTGATAAAATCACTGTAATGCGCGGCCTCTTGTGGCTTTTGCTTTATTTCTTTGTGCTAGCCAAGACAAAAGTTTAGGTCCGGAAAAATGAGATTGATGATGCTGTGTTAAAAATGACTTACTTGGTGAGTTTATATATAAAACTTTTGTATTCTTGTTCTTGTTTGTATGCTCTTGAATTGGTCATGAATGTGATTTTTATGCATCAGTTATTCAGGAAATCTTTACTAGCAAATCAAGCTACATTAGATAAATTTGTACCTTTGATTTGCAAAGTTTTTTTGGTTGATTTTGCTGCAAAGACGAATCATTTCGGTGATATTAAATTAGGTTTTTGAGGTTTTTTTGGGATTTTAGTGTTCTCAAATGAAAAGAATGGAAAAATAAAACACTGAGGAGCTCCATGTGCCAGAAAAGAAAAATATCGTTAAAGGTGTAAACGTTTACATGCATTTAATAATCTGATCATATTCAGATTTCTGATCATTCAAATGGTCGTAAACAGCACTCCTGATTTCTTAGCAAGAGTAAGGTCTAGAAATCCGATAAAGAGGCTGGATTTTAGCAGGTAATCAGATTTCTCAGTGCAGGTGAACTCTTACTCTGATTTCTTTCAGTAAAGCGGAGTTTTACGTTATTTTTACGTCACGTCTTCTTCTGTGAGTTTATTGGCTGTAAAGCAGAAATCTGAAAACTGTCTGACTCTTAAAGACCCAGAGTTTCCCCATCATCTGATTACTCAAGTGCATGTAAACTTGTTGATTGAATTACTGACAAAATTGATTTTCTGCAGTTATCGGAAAACTAAGTGCCTGCAAATGCACTGATTTAATGATGTAATTCCTGGACATTTTGGGCCTCAACACTTCGGGGATAAAGTCAGTGGAGATGCACTGCAAAAAACAGTATCTCAGTAAGTGAAATTGTGCTAAGCTTCTTAAAAGATTCTATAACTTCTGTCTCGATATTTCTGTACTTGTTATAAACTCAGTCTTTTATTACATACAAAGGCTTCTTATACAATAGCTACAGGGACTTCAAGGCAAACTGGCTGAGCTGTTCTTAGAAGTGTGTGATAAAACTTGGTGCCCTGGCCATTTAAGGAGGTGATGATTTTTTTATTCTAGTGGATTTATATAAGATTTCTAATTTTGAGACAGTTGTAATAACATTAGATGGTTATTAAAGGGAAATTATTAAGTTATTAAAAACATTATTGACTGGATCATGGCTAAAATCTCCACAGAGTTGCTCTGGACACACAGGGTAAGTCCTGCGGAGCCGTGATGTGTGATTTGCGTCACTGCATTTAACCCTTTTGTTGCCAAATGAAAGCTAAAGCAGGGAGCTAATAGCAGGTTTTACAGTGATCCGGCTGTGTTTGTACTGTATTTCTGGGTTGTGGGATGTAAGAGCTGGTTTCTCTCACTCTGGCTAGAGCTGGCAGGTTCCTCTGAGTGATCTGATGTTTGAATCCGGTCACGGTTTTAACCCTTTGTTGGAATATGAAGGCCAAACAGAGCGATAATATCAGGATTTTAATCATGTTGTTACTGTTAATAATATGAAGGCTAAAAGCAGAGATGTAGTATTACAGTAGCGAGTGGGTTTGTGTGATTTCGGAGCTGGATCTCTGGCTGGTGCACGGTGACAGGTGAATGAAATCACTCCGGATGGTGAGGCGGAGTCTAATGAGTGATCTGACGTGTGAAGCAAGTCATTGTTTTAATCCTTTGGAATATGAAGGCCAAAAATCAGAGCAGTAATATCAGGATTTTAGGTCATTTTCTAAACCAAATTACTCACTAATGCTGATGTGAGAGCTTGATCACATCATACTGGCTGGTTAGGGGCGGCTCTGCTGAACGTCGTGATATGTGGATCCTATTTGTACCTTAAACCCTTCTCAAGCTATAAAGGCTGGAAGTGACCCACCGTTTTGCCCACACATTGTAGGCACCGGGTTATAAAGGTTAGCTTACTTTGAGAGATTTTTCATACATGAAAGTGTTTTATTCCATTTATTCCATTGGCAGATCACTTGCTTTAAGCAGTAGTTCTTGAAATTATCTGCATTATTTCTCACAATCAGTGGAAAAGTACAGAAACCGGCGTAATAATCTTATAATAGTCTCGTAATGAGAAACAGTAGATGTTTTGACTACATTTAAGAGAGTATCACTTGCTAAGATATCATTTTTGCAGATAATTTTGCTTTTAAAATGAGAAATTAGGCTTGAAACAAAGAACAAAATGATGTGCGAGAGTGGTGAGACAATCTGACTCACTGAAATCACAAAAAACAACAACTAACAAATCTATAATATGTTAGAACATCTTCTAATAAGCTTACAGCAATCTCAGATTGCTAAATATTACATGTATAGAGTAGATTTCAGACAGTTTTAGGTGCTGTGATGTCATTTTTTGCAGTGTGTGATATTCGGAGAGGGTTGTGTTTTTACTGGCGGCGCATCAGAGGATCGTAATCTGGGCCTGACCAGGTCATTCTGCCTCCATAGGATTCACTACACAAAGAATTAGGGCTGGATTTGAGACCCAGTCTTTGACAGAGCTGGTGGGAAATTTTGCAGACAGGTGAGAGACGACCTTACAGTGAAGCAGGACAGAGCTGGACAATACAACTCAGCTTTGATTTAGGGACAAATTATAAGATTAAAAACGTGTTTGGATTAAGTATCTTTGAGAAGGAGGGAGGTAGGCGGGGAGGGGGGGGGGCTACCGCTTTCCCATGCTCCTCATCAGACAGTAGTGTTACCGAGTCTTACCGAGCTGCTGGCAGGCAGATGTCCACAGGTGTCCCTTTGAGGGACTGTCACATCGCAGTGTATCAGCATTGACTGCAGTTCAAACTGAAATGAAAGGCACCAAAACTCATTAGCACATTATTATTGTGCTAATTTTAGCTTTATTTATCTCAATATACTGTCAGATCATTTTTCTTGAAGAAATGTGAATAAAGCAAAACTGTCTGCAAATATAGAATCTGAGTTTAGTGAGAATCTGCCTCACTAAAATGACTTCAAATAAGGATAAAATAATCTTATAATAAGTAAAAGATCCTATAATAAACTTACAACAATCTCAGTTTCAGAAATATTAGAAATATTGACTATATTTACCATCATTTCACTTGCCAGGATGACGTGTTTTGTGTATTAACACCCTTACAAGTGTTAAAATCACTGTAATGCGCGGCCTCTCGTGGTTTTTGCTTAATTTTGTTGCACTAAGAATCTTTCCTACATGGCTTGTGACTAATTCTGAGGGAGAAATGTCTTCTTAGATCTGTAAATATGAGATTAATGATCTTGTGCAAAACATTATTTGCTAGTTTTAGTAGTTCAGTTCAAGGTATATTCTAAAATGAATTTAATTTCAAGCAGAACATCAGGAAGTCTTTCTCATTAGCTGCTATTTTGCGGGCTTTGCAGGCCAACGTGATTCTTAAAGAGCAGATGTCGTATCTTCGTTGCTACAGTTCACTCTAGGAGGTTCTGTGTGATTTAGTCTTCTTAAGCAGACGGAAATGACAGCCACATGTTTTAAAAGCTCTCAGTATTTTCATTTAAAGGCAGTTACAAGCCACTGCAGGCTAACGCTAACAGTGTTTACCCTGCTTATTCACTCATGTCCTCATTCGCCAGGCTTAGAATATTCAGGAACCCTTAACAGAAGATCTACAGTAAGAAAAAGCCTAAAGACTTGAAGGGGGATTTCACCAAGTTCTCAAAATTCTTCCATAACTCAGTGTGTGAGCTGTAAACAGAGAGATTCAGAGCGGTTCGGTGTGAAATTGTTCAGATGTCTTTACAGTGGTGGTGATAGGAACCAGGGGTCGCCATGACTGCAACACAAATATAGACATTTTATTTACTATCCAGAACCACCAGAGAACCCACACGAGTCTTCTGAGTTTATATGGAATGCAAAGGATGGCAAAACAGTGGAAAATCTGAAATAATAAGTTTCCTTTGGGGACTATTTTGCCGCACAGCACGCTTCATATCATGTATCTCTCCACCACGAACGGATTTCAAGGTCAAACCTTCTCAACACTGCTGTAAAACAGCATCTCAGTCATCAGGCAGTGAATTCATAACCATTTCATGTAGGAACTCTCTGTGAGGGAGCTTTTAGAGGTGGACGTCTGGTTCCTATCACCACCACTGTCCACTGTAAATAATCCTGACTCGGTAAGTCTCTCTAGAACAGAGCGTTTCATACCAAACCGCTCTGAACTGCTCTGTTTACATCGTAACAACTTAATTATGTGGAAATTTGAAAAATGTATGGAATTCTCCTTTAAATAGTCTGGAGTTGTACTGTAGGGAGATGAGCTCCTGGTCCTGCATGCAGGTCATCTATTAGACTAGAGCCTCTGTGCTACAGTTCTCACATACCTGCAGAAATTTGTCTGGAAAAGCACAGATTCCACTTAAAGAGCTACAGGGCTGCCAGTCTGCTTCCACTGTAAGCCTCATTCAGCCTTATTAAACAACACTCTTCAAAATAAAGGTGCTGAAAGGCTTCTTTGGAGTGATACCAGAGAAAAGAAGCTTCCATAAACAACGATATTTCTTTAAAGGGCCTGTTTAATGGAAAACCGTATTTTTCCTTGCTTTTATTTTTTTTATTTTATTTTTTATCCAGCAGTCGTGGGCTGGAGGTTAGGGAACTGGCCCTGTGACCGGAAGGTTGCCGGTTCGATTCCCAGTGCCGACAGCACATGACTGAGGTGTCCTTGAGCAAGACACCTAACCTTCAATTGCTCCCCAGGTGCCGTGGATTGGGCTGCCCACCGCTCCAGGCAAGTGTGCTCACTGCCCCCTAGTGTGTGTGTATTCACTAGTGTGTATGTGGTGTTTCACTTCACGGATGGGTTAAATGCAGAGGTGGAATTTCTCCATTTGTGGGATTAAAAAAAGTATCACTTAAACCTTAAACCAGATGTAAAGACTTTTCAGTCCCCTCACCCAAAACAGCCTATTTTGAATCCATTGTTTTTTGTAATGTACAAAAACCAGCGTTTACATAGAGACCAGTGCAAATCTCTTCAAATGATACTCAAAAAAACCTGTTTAACTGTGTAATGTAGTATTAACACATTTACTGTCTCATAATAACATTAATATTAGACTAAATCCAAGCAATATTAATACAATAAGTATTAATTTTATGTGTTTCAGTGTGTTTACATTTCCAAACATTTTCTCCTCAAGAAGGCCAGTATCATCTGTGATGATGATCCACCGCCTGGTTTTGGTAATAAGTGCTTCATTGTGGTAAATCAGGAAATCTATGCAATGTCTGGGTGGCACTGAGGAACCAGGCCTGCACTTTTCTCACCAGCTTATAAGAGAACTACTAAGTTACTGCTGTTATTTTATGTTTATTCTAGTGTTATATGGTGTTTCTGCTGGCAGACGGTCACACAGTTCTGTATATCAACCTGTTCAGCCTACAGCAGAACAAGCAATGCAAAGCTGAAGGGAGATTCCATAGATTTTTCAAAATTCCTGCATAATTCAGTGGATGAGAAGTAAACTAAGTGATTCTCGTCAGAACTGTTCACAGTGGCGGTGATAGGAACCAGACGTCCACCTCTAAAAGCTCCTCACAGAAAGTTTATACGCTGCCTGCCGTCTGAAACACTGTATTATGATCGTTGTGCACTTATATTGTGGCCTGAAGCGTACTTTTAAAACACATTCGTGGTGGAGGGATACATGCAGGGCGCTGTGATGTAAAATAGTCCCCCAAAGAAAATGTATTAATTCAGATTTTCCACTATTTTCCATCATCAGCATTCCATATAAACTCAGCAGACCCGTGTAGGTGTACTGGTGGTTCTGGATGGTAAATTAAATGTCTATATCTGTGCTGTAGTCATGGCGACCCCTGGTTCCCATCACCACCACTGTAAAGACATCTGAACCATGACGTCTGAACCTCTAGTGTTTAAGAAATTACATTACAGAGTGGGAGTTCTCGGGATTCGGAGGGGTTTGGTGTAAAATGGTTTATTTACCATCCAGAACCACCAGAGAACCTGCACGGGTCTTCTGAGTTTATATGGAATGTCGATGATGGAAAATCTGAAAATCTGAAATCATTTTCCTTTGGGGAAAATTTTCCTTTCCTACCTATCCATCTATCTGTCTACCTATCCATCTACCTATCTATCTATCTATCTATCTATCTATCTATCTATCTATCTATCTATCTATCTATCTATCTATCTATCTATCTATCTATCCGTCCGTCCGTCCGTCTATCTATCTACCTATCCATCCAGTTCTCAGAACTGTAATAAAACCATGTCTCAGTCATCAGGCAGTGAATTCGTAACCTTTTAATGTTAATAACTCTCTGTGATTGAGCTTTTAGAGATGGACGTCTGGTTCCTATCACCACCACTGTGAACAGTTCTGACTCTAAGTTTCTTTAGAACAGAGAACCACTCTGTTTACATCTTAAGCACTTAATTATGGAGAAATTCCCCCTTCGGTGGAGAATCAGTGGGAGTTTTCTTTGGTACTGGTATAAATGCTGTAGCAGACGGCTTACTTACCGGCACTGAAACAACTGGATTTTCCTTTAATTTGCCGATATGTGTGAAGCCATCCAGACTGACCGCTCCCCGAGGGGGCAGCTGCTGAGAGTCTACTAACACGCAGTCAAG
>NC_051232.1:30250438-30255438 GCF_015220715.1 Pygocentrus nattereri | reverse complement strand
TATCAGATTATAAAGTGAGAGCATACTGAACCAGTTACTGACCCAATCTGACTTTCTGCAGTTATCAGATTATAAAGTGAGAGCACACTGAACCAGTTACTGACCCAATCTGACTTTCTGCAGTTATCAGATTATAAAGTGAGAGCACACTGAACCAGTTACTGACCCAATCTGACTTTCTGCAGTTATCAGATTATAAAGTGAGAGCACACTGAACCAGTTACTGACCCAATCTGACTTTCTGCAGTTATCAGATTATAAAGTGAGAGCACACTGAACCAGTTACTGACCCAATCTGACTTTCTGCAGTTATCAGATTATAAAGTGAGAGCACACTGAACCAGTTACTGACCCAATCTGACTTTCTGCAGTTATCAGATTATAAAGTGAGAGCACACTGAACCAGTTACTGACCCAATCTGACTTTCTGCAGTTATCAGATTATAAAGTGAGAGCACACTGAACCAGTTACTGACCCAATCTGACTTTCTGCAGTTATCAGATTATAAAGTGAGAGCATACTGAACCAGTTACTGACCCAATCTGACTTTCTGCAGTTATCAGATTATAAAGTGAGAGCACACTGAACCAGTTACTGACCCAATCTGACTTTCTGCAGTTATCAGATTATAAAGTGAGAGCACACTGAACCAGTTACTGACCCAATCTGACTTTCTGCAGTTATCAGATTATTAAGTGAGAACACACTGAACCAGTTACTGACCCAATCTGACTTTCTGCAGTTATCAGATTATTAAGTGAGGACACACTGAACCAGTTACTGACCCAATCTGACTTTCTGCAGTTATCAGATTATAAAGTGAGAGCACACTGAACCAGTTACTGACCTAATCTGACTTTCTGCAGTTATCAGATTATTAAGTGAGGACACACTGAACCAGTTACTGACCCAATCTGACTTTCTGCAGTTATCAGATTATTAAGTGAGAACACACTGAACCAGTTACTGACCCAATCTGACTTTCTGCAGTTATCAGATTATTAAGTGAGAACACACTGAACCAGTTACTGACCCAATCTGACTTTCTGCAGTTATCAGATTATTAAATGTAAACACACCCATTATCTTTCAGTAAAATGTATCTAATTGTGCACTGACGAGAAATATGAAAGCATTGAAATATGAAAGCAATTGTACCAGTTAACCAAAGATTAGGTGCATGAAGAGAAAGTCTGTTACCTTCTAACCATCGCGTCTCTCTCCAGGCTCTCAATGCAGCTCGCAGGCGACCAGATGAGCTCCCTCAACACACAAATCCAGCTTGGTGAACGTATGCAAATGTGTGAGTCCTGCAGCTGCTATAGGCTGGTGTTTACATCTTAAACACAAGCCTGCTCTCTGAATGGTGGGGGTCAGGAATGGGTCGAATTGACTGAACCAGGGTTTCTTGACCACAAGTGGGCCAAGACGCACCCTCTGGTGGTCCTTGGGCCTATAGTGAGGAGGAGACAGTGGTTCATAATAGGCTACTAATGGTACTTTGCAAATAATAATCAGTACTTTCATGCTTTTTAGTGATAAATAGGTGGCCCCTGAGGTGGAAGAAGTTGAGGACCTCTGGTCTAGAACCTTGCTCAAGGGTAAAAGCTGCTAAATTAGTGCAATAATGACTCAAACAAGTATCAAGTCCTCCAGCACTGCTTTTATTACACACTTAAAAATGATGGTTCTTTAAGGGTTCTTTAGTAAAGAAAATGGTTCCATGAGTTTTGCTCAGCAGCATATTAAGCATTCAAAGCTCATTTAATCGGGTGCTGTTCTAAAGTCTGAAGTCTGACCAACAGTGATGCCGTGAACCAACAGAGCAGAAGTAAAGATAAAAATTATCAGCATCACATCTACACGATTCACGTGAACTGCATACTAAAACGGCATATTTTACTGAGAGGTGAAGAGTTGACATACACTCTGTGGCCAAAAGTATGTGGACACAGAGTGTAATTATTGAGTTCAGATGTTTTAGTCACATTCATTGCGAACAGGTGTATAAAATCAAGCACATAGCCATGCAGTCTCCTTAGACAAACACTGGCAGTAGAGGGTCACACTGATGAGTCACGCTGGTACTCAGGGCAGCATAGCGTCTCGTACAGAGATAAATGGAGTGGGCAGCTCAGTCTGTGGCCAAACCACAGCTGTTCTATGGTCAACTGAGAACCAGTCACCACTCATTGAGTAGATACATCACTTTTTCCACACTGAATCTCATAAAACCCTACAGAAACTTCATTTTTACAGAGCGGCTCACTGAAGAGACGCCGTCTGTTTATAGTTTATAGTTTGGGGAAAAATGAGTCGACTTTCAGTATAAAAGAACTTATGAGTTCAGCTTCTTGTATTATAAGGGTTTAAAATGACATCACCGTCTATCAGACTGGAGAGAAGAGCTACAGCCTCATATAACAGCCATCCTTTGAACGGAGCTTATGAAATATGAAAGTTATGAAGAACATGACGAAGTGTGTTTTGGAACCACCGAGGAGTTGGAGGTTAATTATGCAATAGGTTCTTTCTATATAGAACCATTTTGTTTATTAGAGAACCCTTAAGAAGCTATCTTTTTAAGTGTTCAGTTGAGCTGTTCTTAGGTTACAGAAGTGTGTGTGGTAAAAACACTGGGCCTGCTGGTGGAGCCTGGCCATTTAAAAGGTTAGCATTTAAATAAATATGGCACCATTGTGTTTTTAAGGTCCACTGACTACGTGCACAGCTTAATGTAGCCACTATTTTCTCGCTATTTTGTCAGGCACAAATGAAAAAAATCGATCTTGTTTTATTGCTCTGCTTCAGTAATGCTTAAAGTAGCTCTTCAACACCAACAGCTTCGTAATGTCAGCTTTCAGAAGAGAACAAGATCATGTTTGTAGACCAAAGGGTTCAAGAAAAACAACCGCTCGAATGAACCGCGTCATTTCGGGATCTATCACTTTGTGTTTAATAAAGTTGAGGTGCACTGTAGGACCGAATATTCGACTGAACCACTTCTAACAGTGGAGTCGCAGATGTGGTAAAGTAATAGTGCTGCTAAGCCCCACGCAGGCATGGCTGATGTTTGCACAGCTTAGAGTCACACTGAATGCAGCAGAGTGGTGCTCACTGGTGATTGCACTGGCCTGAAAGACAACAAAGGGAAGGGTCAGTAACACTGAGCACAAAAAGCTCCATGTGAGGCTGCTTTACATCATCATACTCACACAGGCCGAGCACACGGCAGTGTGGTCATATGTGACAGTGTGTAGGTTATGAGTTAAAAGGGAATTCCACCCGTTTTGAACATTTTCTGCATAATTAAGTGATGCAAACAAAGTCATTCAGAGTGGTTTGGTGTGAAACGCTCTGTTCTAGAGAAACTTGCCAAGTCAGAGCTGTTCACAGTGGTGGTGATAGGAACCAGACGTCCACCTCTAAAAGCTCCTTCACAGAAAGTTATTACATCCCTAAGAAAGTTTCTAAGAAAGTTGCATAAGTTTTGCAAAACAGAATGCAGTGATGTGCAAATCATTTATGCCCAAATATTTAACTGAAAATAGTACAAAGACAAAATATCCAGTGGTGAAACTGAGAAATATTATTGTTTTTATCAAAAATAAGTGCCCATTTTGAATTTAATGCATGCAGCGTATTATAAAAAATTGGGAACATGGGCAACAAAAAAACAAGTTGTGTGATGCTAAAAACGGCCAGTGGAACATCTCACAAATAATTAGACTCATTGGACTTCAGAAGTAAATGAGTGTGGGCCCAGTGGATCCACCACTCCACAAAAGACGATTCAAGAATAACGTTTCTCAGCATTAAATAGCAGCAAACGTCTGCTTTTCATCATCTACGGTACATAATATCATTAAAAGATTCAGAGAAAATCTGGAGAAATCTCTGTATGTTAAGGGATAAGGCCAAAAAACAGTATTTGATCTTTGATCTTTGGGCCCTCAGTCATTAAAACAGACATGATTCTGTAGAGAAAATCACTGCATGGGCTCAGAAACACTGGCGAAACCATCACTGCATCCACAAATGCAAGCTAAAACTCTACCGTGCAAAGAAGAAACCATATATGAACAGAAACACCGCCGTCTTCTCTGGGCCCACACTCATTTAAGTTGGACTGAAGAAAAGTGCAGAAGTGTTCTGTGGTCCAAAGAAATACAATTTTAATTCTTTTTGGAAGAAGGTCTTGCTTATTTTAGCAAGAAAATGTCAAACCACATTCTGCATGTGTTACAGCAGCATTGCTTCGTATTAAAAGAATCCAGGTGCTAAAGTGACCTGCCGGAAGTCCAAACCTGTCCCACTTTGAAAACATCTGGCTCATCATGAAATGAAAAATATGACAAAGGAGATTCTGAAATGCTGAGCAACTGAAAACCTATATTAAACAAGAATGGGAAAACACATCACTTTCTAAACTACAGCAGCACCTCGTCAGTTCTCAAACACTTAGAGTGTTGTTAAAAGAATATGTGATGAAACACAGCAATAAACACGCCCCCGTCCCAACTTTTTTGGAATGTGTTGTTGGCATCAAATTCAAAATGGGCATAAATTAAAAAAAAAATTAACAATAAAATTTCTCAGTTTTAACATTTGGTTTGTTGTCTCTGTACTATTTTCAGTTAAACATAGAGTTTAAACAATTTGCAGTCTTTATAATCTTTTTTAAGTTTGCACAGCGTCCCAACTTTTCTGGAAATGATTCTAAATTCACTGCCTGGTGACTGAGAAGTTGTGTTATGATAGTTTAAGGAACATTTTGGCTTAAAAATCCATTCATAGTGGACGGATACATTATGTACAGGGCACTGTGAAGCAATAAGGTCCCCAAAGAAAACCTATTATTTCAGATTTCCCACTATTTTCCATCATTAACATTCCATCTTAACACTCAGAAGACATGTGTAGGTTCACAGGTGGTTTTGGATAGTAAATAAAAGGTACTAAACTGTCGCTGGGGTAGTGCCCTTCTTGTCTCTGGGGT